>NC_045733.1:13347517-13348791 GCF_008692095.1 Etheostoma spectabile
TGTGTGTGTGTGTGTGTGTGTGTGTGTGTGCGTGCGTGCAGTTTCACCGTGTGGCTAGTTTATGATTGATGGCTCCACTGTCTGTGATGACTTCACTCAGACGCAGCTCCAGGTGCACTTTTCCCTGCAGAACACAAACACACAAATAGACACCTTTTAATGCACACGCTTTTGAATTTAAATGTTCTGCAGAGTGCTTACAAACACAGCATCTGTATAACACTGGCACCACCAGGTGCCCAGTGAAAGGTAGCCAGGTCAATGTCCAGTGAAAACCACCCATTCATCAATTTGTTTGTTTGTATGTGAAATAAAGTTGGCTTGTGACGCGAGACAAATCTCTGTTGACGATGGCGTGCAACCTAATCCAATCCAAAAATGTCAACTTTTGATATGTTTTCGTGACAATTCAAATCTCACAATGAATAATGTATTGGGTTCAACCATGGGTCTAAACTCATTAAAATATGTACTCCTTCAAGTTGTCTGAAAATATATATTATTGAAGATCCCTGGTTCTCATTGGGCAGTGCAGAGTCTACCTGCTTCGCTCTTTGATCTAATTGCCAGTTTTTGAACTCCCCCAGTACAGCCAAAATCTGAGTCCTGAATTTATAGTAATATACATATCATATGCACTGTCTATACTTTATGAGGTAAGAAATGGTTGAAACCTTTTTTCAGAAAAGACCTGATATGTAGTCTGTATGTATGAGCCCAAAAAAAAAAATCCTTGTACAAAATACACAAACATTAAAAAAGTGGCATTCCTCCACCAACAGAGACACTGTAGGCAAATAGCTGTGAGCGTGTACGCCATGCTGAAGTTATTTTCCCTCTGAAGTGATTGGATTAATGACATAATGACAGTGTAGTGGTGCAGCTGTCTAGAAAAGCTTCATTAATTAACAGCATCAGTATGCAAACTAACAGGCGTTGCTCTTGCTGGCTGATTCAAGCAGAAGGAACAAACACACGCACTTACACATGTGCACACAGGCCAAACAATGTGTCCTCTATTGAAAAGAGAAGAGAGACACTCTATCTTCCTACTTCATTTGATCCATCTCCCTCGCGTTCACTCTTTTCTCTCATTCTCTCACACATCCTTCCTCTCCCCGGCTCCTCGGATGAATGTGTCTCTGTTTCAGATCCCTGCTCCAGGGCTACACACACCCATCTGTCTGCAGATGTTACTGTTCACTGTGTCTCTGACAGTGTCTCCGACAGAGTGTGTGTGTGTATGTGTGTGTGTGTGTGTGTGTGTGTGTGTG
>NC_045733.1:13348801-13353785 GCF_008692095.1 Etheostoma spectabile
GTGTGTGTGTGTGTGTGTGTGTGTGTGTGTGTGTGTGTGCTTGTAGTAATATGGGCTGGGTGCATGCATGTGTGTTTAACCAATGCGTGTGGGTGAGTGAGACTGCTGAATACTGAATAGTAGAAATCGTGCACGTGTTAAATAAGCATGTAGGACAAGTGAACAAAAATGCAACAGCTCCAAACCAGATGAATAGATTTCAGGCGTCACAGATGAATGGCAGCAAAAATGAAACAAAATAAAGCTTTTTTAACTTCAAACTTGGGTCAATTATTCATACATGTCCAAAGTTGCATTTACTTTTTTAGCTTGTTTACAACTTGCTAAGAATACCCAGAGGTACTAACTGGCAGCTGTAAATCAGAAAACAACTACTAAATCCACTTCTAAATGCTTCCATGAGTTGTGGAGACTTTCTTGCACTTGCTGCACTGTCACAAGACAGCAAACTGGAAACGTGTTTGCTTTTTACCGTGATTAACACAATTCAGCATTTGAGTTGTTCTTAATGTTTGGACTAACGTTTGGAGATAAACTTAATTTACATAGACAGATATGTCAGTGGTAACAAAGTAGAATACATTTTAAAGATTGAGATTAAAAGTGAACATTTCAGTCAGGAATGTCTCTCAACACATTCCCCATAAAGAAAAAATGATTTGCTCTGTTTTGACCTCCATCATACAAGAACCATGAACATATTTCTGTAACATTCCGTGATATTCTGTAGGGGTGGGGGAAAATGTAAACATCCTAATACTTTCCGTGGCAATACTGTATCGATACACAGTATCAATCTTTGGGAAGTTTTTGGGAAAAAAAGTTTGAAAAAAGGTAATAAATTACGGTATATCACAGAATATTGCAATACGTTTAAAATCGCAATAATATGGTATTGTGACATAAGTATCGTGATGATATGGTACTGTGAGGCCACTGGTGATTCCCATTCTTAATATCCTGTTATTATTCTCAACAGCAAATCTAAACCACAACCTGCGACCCAAACACACTTTACTTATCTATCAAAGCCAGCGGCCATTAAATGATGACAAGTGAGAATGTGGGAAATATAGTGATTCTACTAAAACCTGTGTGTTCACTCTTTTACCAGCTGATCCATAACTGAGCTGTGATGAAGGTGAAGAAATTGGATCTACAGTATAAACGGAGAGCCAGGTGACTTTGACCCTGCAGGTTCAGATGTTTCAGGTGCACACATGCTGTGTTTGTTTGGGTTCTGCCCGGTTCAAACATTAACATGCAGACACACTATCACATATCATTGCGTATGCTGTTTACAGGGTCACTGTCACCAAAATAATACTTTTTTTCATACCTTTATTTGAGAAAATATAAACATCTTTTTCAACAAAATCCTTTTTTTTCTTATAACAAAAGAAGCCAAACTTCTCTAATTTTAGAGCCAGTTCATGTACCTCTTGCTAAACAGCATTGACTGTGACAACTAGGGTTAAAATGCACAAATGTAGTGTAACTGTACTGTAGAAAGGATGGCAAGGTCATAAAGTAAGCAAACCAGCTTGGTAGTATGTACAATATCTATCTAACATTAGCTCATACTCATACCACACCAAGCAAGGTTGTACCAGCAAAACCCAGTGTGGTGAAAAGAGCAAGAATGTGTTTTATTGCTTTTGACTTCAACTTTTCTATCTGATGAGCAGTGGCTCTCACTCGTTCTTCGGAAGCATCCTATTAAATTAGCAAAGTAAAATGACATCAATCGCACCAAAAAATTAAAACAACCGGGGATAACTGAGACTAAATCGGGCACTCACTCCACCACTGAGAAAACTATTACAAATTTACAGTTGTCTTGCTTTAAATGTTGTCCAAACACAAGTAGTTGTACAAAAAGCATCAAAGATCGAGGAGCAAGTGAAGAAGACAACTAATCGGAGCCAGCATTCAATGCCAGCACATTCTTACCAAAAAGTATCCAGCCCTATAAGTGTCATGTGGTTTCTGGAGAGAAGCTGAGAAACAAAACAAATGGAAGATATACGAGAGAATAAGAAAAAAAAGATCGAGAGAGTGCTTTGTGTGTGGTTTGTGTGTGCTCTTTGTCTGTGTGTGTGTGTGTGTGTGTGTGTGTGTGTGTGTGTGTGTGTGTGTGTGTGTGTGTGTGTGTGTGTGCCTGTGTGTGTGTGCGTGCGTGCGTTTGTGTGTTTTTCTCTGTACTGACTGCACTTCTGAGTCAGCGCTGACAGGTTGTAGCTGGAACCAGGTGTCTTTGCCGTGATATTTCTGCAGGTCCTCTTTCTTCACTGCAACCTTCCCTACACACACACACACAAACACACACACACACACACACACACACACATTATAACAGAAAGACAAATGAGCTTACTTTCATAAAAATGATTAAGGTTCAGATGCAAGCTTCAACAAACACTTAAAAACACCACACACCTGTCAAATGCTGTCAACAACAGGCACATCTCTTTTAAATGCATGCAGGCACCTGGTGCAGAAATACTCGAAAGTGTCCTTCAGTGGCTTGGGTTTGAACATATTTCTACCCGAAAGTAACAAGCAATGCTTCTGTTTCAACACCCACAAACAGCACCCCCCCCCCCCCCACACACACACACACACACACACACACACATTAAAAGGAGCTGTTCATGATACATAACACACCCTAAAAAAAGATTTTTCAGTTTGTGGCAGGTGGTCACACACAAACACAATCACACAATCACACACACAATTCCACCAATATGCACACTGACACACCCAATGAAACGGATAAAAACATCCGCCCTAAAAAAAACAGACATACGCCGTTTTAGTGCTATCAGTGTAACTATAAGGGACCTAAAGGAATATTTAGACAATTTTTAAAAGGTGATTATTGGCTTTTTTGACGAGATGAGAAGATTGATACCACTCATGTCTGTTTAATATGAAGCTACAGCCACTTTTTAAAGAGCAAATTACTTCAATATATAAAAAATAAAGGAAGCAAATTCTTTCATTTAAGAAACTGGAGCAAATTCAAACAATTCCTGAATTATTAAAATTGTTACCTTTTTCTGTTTATTTACTTGTTTGTTTTCATTGTTTGAAATGATAAGGATCAAGCTGAAAATTTTAATTCAACGTGTGGTATCCACATATGTTTTATGTTACTTTAAACTTAGAGTTTAGATTGATTGGTTGGTTGTTTTAAAAGCACTCTGCAGTTACAGTATACATCTAAAAAGAAAGTTGACATTTTACATAGTCGCATGAGGCTTATTTCTCCTTCCAAGCACTCTCTGTGAATCAAGAAATTATTGATTCATTTTCCAAGCTGGGATGGAGTTTGAGGGGAGTTTACAACAGATGGAGCAGCTGTTTACTCACCGATACTGGAGTCCCTCCTGAAGACGTCCCTGTCGAAGATGTAGAAGGAGAGATGTCTGAAGCTACGTGGGATCTCGCAGTAAAAGTCCTCCCCGTAGAACGGACTGGAGGTGAGAGGAGACGCTAGATGAACTGGGATTAGAGACTCCTCTCATCGAGCATGTTTTACCACAGACACTAATGTAGTTATAGACATTTCATGGTCAAAAGATGAGAAGAAGACATGAGGGAAAAAAAGACGCTTGGGTAATATCCTAAATCTCTTAATTATTAAGTGAAAAAAGTATGTCTAAAATAAAAATAAAATAGATCATCATTTGTGCCCAAACATGATTGATTTAGTCCCGCGGGCAGACATAAAAAAAGATCACATGCATTTACATCTTGCCATGAGTCATGTTGCCTCTACAGCTTGTTTGCCTACAAAAATTGGCCTGTTTGTGACCACTGGCTGGAAGGTACATCAACTGCCACTCTCACACTCACCTAAACAACAACCATAGATAAATTACAGCATTGAGAGTCTCGTGAGCTACTAACAATTACTGACTGCTTCTATAACTCTGCAGGCATGAAGACACACAGAGGGGTGGATGGGTGTTCAGGCTGGCATCAGCATTTATAAATAATCCTACAAATATAGAATGCTTAAAGTAATAATGTTGAAATGTCAGTTAATGTACTATCAATGCCGCATTAGTCGTGCATTGCCAGACCTTCCTTCATAGTGCAGCACAATGATGATTGAGTCTGTGCCCCACTGATTAAAGCCCTTGCATTTGCAGTATTACGAGCTGGGTTTCTGTGGCGACATTCCTGAGGAAATCACAAGCGACGAACAGTTGGTGTTTTCCACCACCCAGCAGTGGTTAGTCTGCCGGAGAGGGTAGGCGGAGCTAACGCAACAGACTCGCTCTTAAACTTGTGTCTTAAGCAACGTGCTGTTCGGAGCTCTGGGAAGTTAGATCCAAAAACACACCTGCAAAATACCGCTTATCACCATAGGATCCACCAAAAAGAACGAAAGAGAGACCTTTGAGACTGGGACTTGTGACTTGTAATCTAATGTAATGTAATGTAATTAAGTAAACTCTGTGTGCAGGGTGGATTTGTTGAAGGGAATCACAATCCATGATCTTTTAGTAATACTGCAAGACAATATGCAGTCAATATGCAGACAACATGCAGGTGTCTGACTGAAGAAGTTGATATATTCTTTATGTATTGGTTGAATCTTAAATGTTAGTTGTTTAATGTTAATATTTATACTATACGGAGTTCTGCTGTTTTTGCAATAACACACATTGATTGAGTTATTCTGTGGCCAAACGATGTAAGAAATGTTAAGAAACATTATAGTTGTGAACTATCACATTAGCTCTAACCAGGTGAATTGAATCTTAAATCTTCCAATTCATAAAGGCAGGGAGTTACCGTTTGTAAAAAAAAAAGGTGTTTACTTTTTTATGAAATCACAGCCGTGAGTTTAGGCCGCTGAGAGAGTGGTTATAATTTGACATTCATGATTGCACCTTTCTGTATATACAGACTTAAAGGACGACAAACAAAACGGGTGGAGGGCCCCTCAACATACCAAAGGGACTTC
>NC_045733.1:13353795-13356893 GCF_008692095.1 Etheostoma spectabile
TGGTCCTGAAGACCTCTTCTTGGTCCAGGTTGACGGTGCAGTAGCAGTCCCTCATTCTGTTTGGCCCCGGGTACGGAGGGATGTTTTTTGCTTCTCCTGCACAGAGAAGTGTGAGGGAGTGTGAGCATTTAAGACTTATTTAAGAACGCTGGTGTAAGCAATAGCAATGTGTTTAATCAAGCACACTACTGTAAGTCAGTGATGACAGTTAAATCGTATTTTCATTTCCATTGTGACATGAGCATGTGCAATAAACACGTTGCAAGGGTACCAAGAACACAATGAATAAGAAACGTATTTTTTTAGGGACGGGTACCAAATCCCGGTTTGAGAAGCAGCCTCTCCCCGGCACTGTGTCTGTGCTGAGCCTAACTGTTTATCCTAGTTTCCTACATATCTTAAAATTTAGCAAAATCTTGTAAACTTATCGTCTGAGACAAACCAACTCCTCCCCCCTTTACCAGCGGTATCTGCACATGGCTAATTGTTAAGTATGTCAATGACGTCATCGGACCTTGGCGGTGAGGGTGAGTACCTGAATTACCTCAGCAAAGGGAGGAGGACAAGATGAATGACTGATCCTGACTAAAGTTGGTGACAAATAAATTTCTTCTTTGAGTCATTCTTTTCTACATTTCATCAATATTTTGATGTCAGGAATATTATTTATTTTATTTTATGTTACATTTGCATTACTGTTGCTGCTCTACAAACAACATTTAGCCCAGTTATTTTTGACGTTGGAAATGTATGGCTAATATGCATACTTCACTATTTGTTTATTTATGTTTAAGTCATATAGTCATTGTAATGTTGAACATTTTCACACATTGCAGATTTTCCTCATAAAGCCTACAGTAAGTAATAACTTATGTAATACTGAAAGCATGCAAAGTTTAAAAAGAAATAGTATTATGTAAGTTCACACCTGTTTTTGCTTTGAATAATTTGAATAATCTGAACACACATATAACGATCTTAACTCTGTCAGGGGGACTATTCTTACACCAGATGCACAAATATTAAGCCATGCTCTCACAAACAGACACATTAAAGCGTAACTCTCACCAAAATGCAACCTAGGATCTTTTTGTGAATGTACCGGAGTCAAACTTTCGTTTAAAAGCATAATTAGAACGGAAGTGCCACTTTTAAGATTTTCCATATTCTCGTTTTTGGTCAAATCCAATCCAATCCAATCCACTTTATTTGTATAGCACATTTTACAAACACAAAGTTACCAAAGTGCTGCACAGAAAACTCAAACATACAAAACAATTAATGTAAAATATGGTAAAAACTAAATAAGAGCATCTGGTTTAAAAAGTTTAAAAAAAATAGATAAAAATACTAAATACTAAAATCCAATAAAACAGTAAGAGCCATCAGAGGACCACACAACTCACATGGAGTTAAAAGCCAAAGAATAAAAATGTGTCTTAAGACGAGACTTAAAACACTCAACTGTTGGGGCTGTTCGGACATGGAGGGGCAGAGCGTTCCAGAGTCTATGTCCAGCCACAGAAAAGGCCCTGTCCCCGAGTTTTAAGTCTCGTCTTTGGACCACAGAGGAGCTGGCTCTTGACCTCAGTGATCGCGCCGGCCTATAAATCTGGATGAGGTCTGAGATATGTTGGGGCCAGTCCATCACAGCTTTAAAAACAACAATAAAATCTTAAAATCAATCCTAACGTACAGGAAGCCAGTGCAATGAGGCGAGAATTGGACTTATATGAGCGCGCTTTTTAGTTCCAGTTAAAAGACGTGCTGCAGAATTTTGGACTAACTGTAAGGTGAAAGTGCTTTGTGACTTATAACGATATAAAGTGCATTACGTAGTCTAAACGAGAGAAATAAAAGCATGTATAGCTTGTTCAAAACTGTTAAAGACAAAAAACGGTTTAACTTTGGCTAAAAGACGAAGATGAAAAAACTAGATTTCACAACTGCATTTATTGTTTGTCAAGTTTAAAAATCACTGTATTTTACCCCAAGGTTAGTTACACAGGATGCACAAAATCACTGAGGGGGCCCAAGTTTATCATAGAATTAGTGGGACCAAACTGCATGATCTCAGTTTACTCTCATTTAGTTTTAAAAGATTTTGGGCTAACCACGCTTTGACGTCATTAAACAGTTTAGTAGGGGTGTCAGGGAGCTGCCTTCCTGCTTTTGATTGGTATATAAATTTGACAATCATCAGCATAAAGATGATAGGAGATGCCATGCTTTTTAAATGGCCGTTTGAATGGTAGTGCTAGGGGCACTTTATGATAGCATCAAAATCGCTATTTTTAAAACACTAAGAAGGCTCGACACAATATGAAACTTTGCTAGAAGTATCACCAGGGGCTCTACACATGCCATTCTTATATGAGGCTCCTTTTTCAACTACAGGGTCAATATTGTTAATCACTAATGACAAAACAACAAATTATCCGTGCATTTATATGGAACTAAGCTTTAGGAGCTTTCCATCTTTACTCTCCTTCCTCAACTATTTTTGACTTGCTAGATCAGGGGTCTTCAACAGGGGGTCCGCGGAGGTACTGCATGGGGGTCGCGGAAGTTTTGGTTGATTAAACTTTTTTTTATACTCCCCCCCCCCCCCCCTGCAAATTTTTCCACTAATTGAAAAGTCTTTAAATACATATTAACATGAATTCAACACACTGTAGTAAACAGATAAATGGAGGCAGAAGATGTCTTTCAGTCATCAATGCACACATGGCACTATAGGACCAGTTTGATATAACACAATTTTATACAATATATATAATTAGGGGGTCCCTGCTCCATCTCGCCATCAGTTTGGGGGTCCTTGGCCTAGAAAACGTTGAAGACCCCTGTGCTAGATGGATGGCGACTGGAAAAACCAACAGCTACAGTGAGTTGTTAAAACCTTTTTTTTTGTTTTTTAGTAACCAAGCCATGTAATAATAACAAATAACATGTGTTTGTTGTGCATGCGTGCATGCACATGTTTGACGTCTGTGTTGTCTGTGAATGGAAGAATCTGTGTGGGACATTTCCTGAATTGTGCTGAAGCTTAAACTGTTAATCAAACTTATTACATGGCTTGGTTGAATTCTAATGTA
>NC_045733.1:13356903-13359524 GCF_008692095.1 Etheostoma spectabile
GGTCTGTTATTTTCTTGATAACAGACCGCTGCTAAGTATAATACACCGTTGCCATAGACGCAGTTCTGTTCACTCTGGAAGCCAGCTATCAATTAATCTGCTAAAAGAAGTCCGGATAATTTATTAGCTAGTGGCGTCCAAACGTGGACACAATGATGCTCATGTGTTAGCTTGCATGTTTAACGTTAACTTAAAGGTGTGCCAACATGCAGCGGGTGTGCAAAAAGAAAACCAGATGAATGAGGACCTAAACGTCAACATAAATATTCCCAAAGAAGCCATTCACCGTGTCTCGCTTCACTGTCAACAGAAATGTTCAGTTTAATGTGAATTAAAGCAGCCGATAGCCAGCTAGCTAGCTCACTACAACGCTTCAGCTAATGTGTCAATTCCTGCAGTGAGTAAAACGGCAGCTGGGTAATTTGTCCACGGCAACACCCCATAAAATATATTGCTACTACCACAGCGCGTAAGGTGGTGTTGAGTAATAGACGAAGGGTTGCATTAAACAGCTAGCTAGCTACAGAGGTTACGTTGCTATGGACAAAGCCATACCATAGAGAGAGAACAGACTATTTTCCTTAGTAGAAGCAATACAATCATATTTAAATCAATAAACTTCTATTTACATCAATATTTTGTGTCAAATTATTGATTTATTTGGTAAGTAGCCATGTAATAAGCGGGATAATGTAGAGTGAGGCGGTTGTTATAGCAAATACAACCCCTTCAGGTCCTGATCACCCTGTCGGGGTTGTATTCGCTATAACAACCGCCTCACTCTACATATTCCCTTACATGTGGGACAGATAAAGTAAGTCCAAAAAAGTAGTCCAACCACCCACCGAGACACACCCACACACAGGTGGTGCTCCAGTCCCTCAGGAGCAATACATTCTCCTTTATAAAGCCATGGATCTGTCTTAGGCAGTGCTCTGGTTACTTCACCCTTAGGACCCAAGGGATTCTGAGTCTATAGTTACACGTGTATGAGTGCAACATTGTTATTGTTTGCTCCAATATCGCTCTATTATCTGCATGGGAGTCTGATGCTGCCTTTCAGCCAACCTCTGGGAGTTATTTTGGTCCTTAAAAGACCAACTTCTTCACAAGGACAGCAATGAGAGTGTGGTTGGGTGCTGGAAACTAAAATTTTGATCACCTACAACAGTGGATAATTTTAATGTAAACTGCAAAATCAAACAATGTCTACTGTTTAAATTGTTTAATTTGAATAATTTTGAGAGGCCTTAATATATAGTAGAGAGTCTAATAAAGACAAAAAAGTCCAGGGTGCTCAAGAAGTTCAGTCAGATGCTTGAAGGTGTTCTTTGGGGTTGGGAATTCAATTAAGTATAGAAAAAAAGGTAAATCCAAGGCACTCTTCTTTAAAATCATTTAAAAAGACGTTATTTTACTGACTATTTTATAATAGAAAATTCAAAAGAAATCATCAAACAAAGCATTAAGAAGCTTTTTAAATAATTTTAATGAAGAGTGCCTTGGATTTCCCATTTTTTCTATACTGTGTCTAGTATTTTACAAGAAAGAATTATAACAAAGAACCAGTTTAAAACATGATAAGGAAGGAGTTGGTGTTGCAACAGGAGGAGGAGGAGGAGGGAAAAGGAGGTGAGTAATCACATTTGTCATGAAATACTCACTAACATGCAATTACACTGTTTGGCTAAAACCTGTGATTTATTTAAACACTGGTAGGCTTTTACTGCAGTCATGACACCAATCAGTTAAGCAAAAGTCCTGCACTTAAAGGTCCCTGTCTAAAGGATACATCATCATCTTTTAATAGGATTTGTTAACAATAAGTAAAAAATGTCAGGCACATCTTTTTAGCTCTTCCACACAATGTCCCTTTGTTGCTGCAATCAGAGTGACAAATGGTCAATTACAAAAGAGAGCCTATTTGGTACGTCTCAACCTTTGGTCCATAGTCCTACGCAAAGGATAAATATAAAACCATGCTGAGACAAACAGAGGAGCTCAAGTGTCTCTCTGTGGGGTTTGTAACACAACACAGTGTTATGATTGCTTCTCTGGGGGCTGATTCATACTGTATGTGCAACAATGCAAAAACATTCATTCACAAATTACAAAGACACCTGAGCTCTAACAGGACACACGCTCCATTGCTTCAATTTGTTGTTACAGAGCCCGACTCTGTCTGTGTTTATGTGTGTGAGCAGAGCAATGACGCAAACCTCTCTTATCTCTGTCTTTATCCCTTTACTTCCCATTGTTATTCCAGCTCCCTCCTGTGTTGTCTTCTCCTCCAATTCTCTCTAGTTTGTTCTCCCACATTTATTTCATCACCCTCCTGTAATTCATCCAATCATCTCTCCTGCTCCTGAATTCCCTCCCATCTCTGTTTTCTTGCTCTCATTCATGACCTGCGAGGTCCCTTGACTGGATTGCACCATCCAAGTCATCCTAGCTAACATACAAAGTTCTCTGCGTAGGTGGACCAAGTGCAACATCTTAGAATTACAGACTAACCAAGATGATTGACTGATTTAATCTTCATGAGGTAGGTCACCCAAAATGTTTTTCACTTCACAGGTGTGCCTTGTCAGGGTTAATTAGTGGAATTTCTTGCCTTATTA
>NC_045733.1:13359540-13360565 GCF_008692095.1 Etheostoma spectabile
CAGTTGTGTTGTGCAGAAGTCAGGTTGATACACAGCCAACAGCCCTATTGGACAACTGATATAATTCATATTATAGCAAGAACCAATCAACTAAGTAAAGAGAAACAAGTGGCCATCCTTACTTTAAGAAATGACGGTCAGTCGGTCCGGAAAATTGCAAAAACTGTTCGCCCCCCAAAAAACCACAAGCACTACAACAAACTGGCTCACATGAGGACCGCCCAGGAAAGGAAGACCAGGGGGGGGGGGGGAGGGGGGGGGGGGTAACCTCTGCTGTTAAGGAAAAAACTGCGTCACCGCAAATTAATCTGAGTCACCAGCCTCAGAAATCACAAGTTAACAGCAGCTCAGATTAGAGAATCTGATGAATACCACACAGAGCTCTAGTAGCATACACATCTCTAGAACAACTGTTCAGAGGAGACTGCGCGAATCAGGCCTTCATGGTCAAAAAGCAGCAAGGAAACTAATGCTAAGGAGACGCAACAAGCAGAGGAGATTTGTTTGGGCCAAGAAACACAAGGAATGGACATTAAACCAGTGGAAATCTGGGCTTTGGTCTGATGAGTCCAAGTTTGGCCTGTACTATATATATGTGTGTGTGTGTGTGTGGGTGTGTAAAAGAAGCACACATTGCTCCGGCCACTCCCCCTCACACTGCTCACTGACTGAGCAGACCGGTCAGACCCTGGGTTGGGTTAATTAAATCTTCTGCAACTTACAATACTAATAACATTACCGTCGCCAAAATACCCCGCGAATCCCCTACTTCACCGTTAACCGTTAAGCCACTAAACCTGTATGGAAATGAACATGTCCTCTATTGAAGTGTTAAATCTGTTAATGATCATATGACACAGCGTCTCTCTCTCTGTCACGCTCTCTCTCTCTCTCTCTCTCTCTCTCTCTTTCTTTCTCTCTGGGCGTGCACGGTCCGGTTCTGGTGGTTGATGAACGCAGATAGGTGCTGTTTAGCTCTCATAACGAGCCAGTTGGGTAGCGCACTGCCATGAGTCCATGAGGCT
>NC_045733.1:13360575-13361976 GCF_008692095.1 Etheostoma spectabile
TTACTCCACATTTTCATTGTGATATTTTGTGATTACATTACTTTGTGTCAGGTCAGGACGGAGAACATTGAAGGATATTAGAAGCATTTTTCCAGCAATAGCTGAGCGTTACTTTGCAGCCTCCAACTAAGCTTGACAACATAGATGTGGTGTCTGAAAGTTGTGAGTCTTCTGGTAGTTGTGCCAAGAGAAATCTCAATCATTCCAAATCTTGCAGAGACGGTAGGTATATGTAAGGAGATAACATAGACACAGGTTAATTATTGCTAAATAAAATGCTAGTTAACATTAGTAATTAAACCTAAACAGCTAATGTACTGTATGTCCAAACTGTCTGCGAGCTTACCCTGTACTACACGGTAATTCCTCTACTGTGCGACAATAAATTGCGTGGTTATGACACAATTGTCACAATCGTGACGTCAATAACGTCACTATTTTTAAAAAAAAAACGCCTGCTACTGAGCCATAACGTGAGCTACAAGGGAATGGAGCCTTTTACACATTGTTGTGTTTCTTTAGAAATAAACAATGGACAAATAGAGTCTTTAAAACCCTTCAGATGTAAAGTTATTCACTGTCAAAGTGGTGCCAAAATGAATGGCGGTCAATGGAATGCAAACGGAAGGTGATGGCTTATTAGCATAAAAATGGCGCCATAGGAGCTCCGCTTAAAGAGGAGAGGCCTACCCCCTTGGTAAGTATAGTACAATGTCTTCCTCTGATGTAGACATAGACTGTAAGTCAGTAGCAGGCTATACACGGGAGTTGCATATGAAGTGGTTTTGGGTCCTTCTGTAAGTCATTTTGGGGTACAATTTGTTTTTGATGAAATCTACGAGCCGCAATACCACAGGCTTGGCCCATTCCAAACAGGCCCTTTTTTCAACGAGCACTGCGCTGGTAGCTTTAATTACAGGAGCGCTTGGAGTGAAAAGTAAACATTAGTTTAATAAACACATGATTGTTTTGCAAAGTACTTGTAGAGACAATATAATCTGCAAGTCGGCCCCTGTATGGTACGGCGCATGGTGGAGGTGTAATATTTGATAGGGTGTAGGGATGGGTTTGCAAAAGGGAGGGGTTTTATTTAGTGTGAAGTGTAACATGTTATAAAGAAATATCAAAATGTTCTATTTGAATAGGAAAAAACAGATTTGGAATTAATTTTACAACTGAAATTCATTTTTTGTTATTACAGACGTTAAGTACCGCAACGATTTTGTAGTGATGACTAATGGTGCGTTCCCAAAATATTACACAATGAAATATTCTTATAAAAAATGATCAGTATTGTGGATATAAAGGCTAAGTGGGTAAAGGTAAATAATAGAACAGTTCCAACAGTCTGGTAAGTTTAGAAAATGACATTACTTTACTGTAATGCAGCCTTTAAAACCA
>NC_045733.1:13361986-13372648 GCF_008692095.1 Etheostoma spectabile
AAGACACCACTTATGCCATATTACGATATTAAGATATCTAAAATCTACAACGATATCTAGTCTCATACCACAATATCAATATAATATCAATATATTGGCAAGCTATAAAAGGTACCATTAGGTACCGGTACTGAATTTCAGGTACAAGGAAAAATGTAAACGTACCCAACCCTACGAACCCACCCCAATTTCTACGTGCTGTAGTGGCTTCTCCAGCAGGCTGAGCCAGGCTCCTTCTTTCCCCTGCTGGGGCCACATCACTACCTGGGTGTGTCACGGCTAGACAGAAATAAGGGACACGCCAAATTTCAAATGAGAACAAGGACTGATTAAGCTGCGCTTATAGTTAGATAAAGTTGCGGAAAGTAAAATGTGCGTGAACCAAGCAATCGGCCCTTTCTGAACAGGCACACACTCCCAACAGGCGTTGCACTAGTTAGGCTAAAAGATGCAAAACCACCAGTAACGGCCCATCAGCAGCATCAGCCCAGTCTTTACCACAGTTACAGAAACAGAGTGAAGAGTGTTACTGATACAAAAAAATTAGCCTCTCAAGTATTCTGCCATTCAACACATTAAAGACTTTATTTTACAACCAGAGTATGTAATCCTCTGTTTCAGTATGTCGATCTTTCTCTATTGCTTTCTTTTCATGCTGACTATGAGTTGCCGTTTTCCCGTATCGTCTGAATCAATGTGCGGCCTGTGTCGCGTCATTGCTTTCGTTTTCCTTTTCAAAATTAGCTTCAACCTGATTTCACTTTCCTCTATTTCTGGTTGCTTCCCCTTTTTTTCATCTCTCTCATTTACTTTTCCCAAAGGGGGTGTGTTTTCTCTCCTCAAGATTCAAAATAAGCCGAAAAAAACAAAAAAACAACTACAGCAGCTTTCTCTTTTCATCAACCATCACTGTAGCTGCCCTTGGAGAATATCTTGCCCTAGTATCTGAGCAAAAACACACTCTTGGCACTTGTGTGAGTGCTGTGGTGGTGTGCACGCAAAACATGGGGGCGTTGAGCAGCGGTGCAGAGAAATAATGATGACAGGAACACCCCAAAGAGAGCGAGAGTGAATGGGAGGCCATTGATACATTAAAAAAAGGCTGACTCCCCGCCTCATTTCTGCAGAAAAAAGTGAAGAAAAGGACGCTCAGACGGAAGAAATCAGAAAGCACAATTGTTTGAAGCAACGTTATGGACGCAGTGAATGTGTAGCTTTGTTCCTCTTCTTCCTCTGTTGACTAGTTTCAGTCGGCAACACTCATGTGTACAGTTACAGACGCGGTGCTCCGCTCGATCTAATCTTCTCTGACACAAACACATTCAAGGATACACAGGCGTGAATGCTTTCAGTGGCTCTTTGCTTGACTAGCAGGCCTGGGAAATAGGCTTTAAGGAGGGGAAGAAGTGAGGAGGGTTGTTAGTGAAAAAAATGCGAGCAGTGTACTCAACCAAGGGTGAGAGAGGAGAAAAACTGGAGAGAGAGTGAGAGAGAGAGAGCAAAAGAGAGAGAGAGAGAGAGAGAAGAGATGACGCGGTCGAGAGACTGAGATAGACAGAGAGAAAGAGAGAAGAGCAGTCAGATAGAAAACTGGAAAACGGTTAGCTGTGGAGAAAGCTACAACGGAAATGAGATGAGGAAAAGGAATTCACACTGGATCCAAGAGTAGTTTAAAGCAGTGAACAACCTAGTTACCCCTGTGTGTGGTGTGTGTGTGTGGTGGGTGTGTTGTGGTGTGTGTTGTGTGTGTGTGTGTGTGTGTGGGGGTGTGTAAGAGAGAGAGAGAGAGAGAGAGAGAGAGAGAGAGAGACACACCGTGAGAATGGAAAGAAGGACTGAAACTTGTAAGAGGACAATTTATTATCCCACAGTCAATACTCAGCTCAAAAACTAAAAAGAGAGAAAAACAGAGAACCGAAACAAAACTGTACGTCTTTCGTGTCCTTCTGAAAATGAAAAAACCTAAAAACACAACACACACCCCACACACACTCACGCAAACAACTGTGTAGACTAGAAATGTTCTTTTCTCACTCGGTCTCTATATCTTAATGTAGATAATAACAGCCACAAAACACCAAAATGATTAGTTTTAAAATATGAAAATGCACAAACGGAAGTAAGTGTTTTTGTAAATTAAGTGCCATACTCCAAGGTGAGCACCTGCCAAGAGGTCCAACTCAGAGAAAAAACATGACACCACGGAAATGAAAATAAGCAACATTGTCCATGACCAACAGGAAGCCACTTTGAACCCACTCTTGCTCATCTTGAAACCCACTATCAATGAAAACCTGTTAACCTCTAAATGCCTGGTTTCACCCTTAAATTTCCACTCCGCCTGTATTGTTTCATTATCAAACCCTTACCCAGGTTTTAAAAGGTCTGCCCTCTTTGGTCAGCTTGCATGTTAGTTACAGAAACCTCGTATAGTGACAACTGCCGCAAACCACCAGTGCAGCATGGCCTACTTCTCCACCGTGCAAATATGTTCCTGACAATCACATAGTGCCAAAAGCAGATTAATAAGCTGTTTTAGGCAAGGCAAGGCAGCTTTATTTGTATAGCACATTTCAGCAACAGGGCAATTCAAAGTGCTTTACACAAAATCAGTTAAACAGATAAAACACAAGTAAAAACAGTTAAAAATCATAAGCATTAAAAACCGGTAAAACACATGAATAGACAGTTAAAAACTGTCTATTCCATACTGTTTTAGAGCTCGGAGGAGGGCAACAGCGGGATATAGTTGGTAATAAATAAAACTACAACCTTTTTATAGCCTACATGGGCTGAATGTTGGGGTGGAGAATAACTATAAGTAGCTTTAAGGTCAGATAAAAAAGATCCCACCCTGTTTGACAAGACATTTATCACAGTTTACAATGAATCTGCTTGTTTTATTTATTTGAAGCTACATTAACATCTCTGATACTGAGCCACAAATCCAAGTCCAAGATACAATATTTTCTACACAACATTAAATAGTACTGATTATGTATGCATCATTTAGAAACATTTCTCCTACATTTAGCCTGACATAGTTAATGTCTTTAGAAAATGTGGGATCTTGACTGCAATTTACAATAATGTGTTCTGGGTTTGAACAAATCTGGTTAGCACAAAATATATTTGTTGGTTTATGAGCTGATCACAGCAACAGACCTACCTATTGCTGACTGTACCAACCGACACTTTTACATGCAATGCTGCTTGTCCGCCAGCTGTGCTGAAGTTGTTGAGCAGCATGAGGAGGAACAGTGTGGAAAAAAGGGCGTTCACAGTTAAAGACTGGCTGTGCTGCACGCCACGGTCTATGTGATAAACCAGTGTTCAGTTACTGATCAAACTCCATTTAGTGTGTCCTAGAGCTAATGTTCAGACAGAGTCGTTTCGTCTCAATGAATAACAAGTATATAATAAGTAAAACAAAAATACACAAACATACACGATAAAGGGCACATGCAGGAAAGAAAATTAGCTTGGAAATTAGGGTCAGAAACATGGATTGTTCATTTAGGATTGAGTGTAATCAGTTGGTGGTGCCTTGGTGGAGTTAGAAGTAAAAGAAGCTGATTTTGCAGCTTTATGGGTTAGAAAAAATATGATATAAGATAAGATGTCAAATAAGGACAACTCTCACAAACAGGCTTGTCACACACAATAATGAGACAATATGATATCTTTTGCAAGCACAGGAAAGCGTGAGTAGGTTGGGTGAAAGTCCCTGGATGTGGCAAGCTGCCATTACTTGTGTAGCCGGACAAGAGCAACACTGTTGCAAAACCTGATTTAATCAGCATGTGTGGAACTTTACGTTGAAGTCATTTTGCTTTTTCACAACATGGAAACAATATAACTTGCTTCTGACACATTTGGAGTTTCTCTCCCTATTGTTCAGCACGGTGAATGTTTTCGTGCTCATGTCATCGTCAGCAGGTAGAGGTCATACCAGGGAGGGATCAAGTCGACTTCTACCACGAGGCATGTGAAGGACATCATGAAGGAGCGCCACTCTATTTACCCTTGCTGACCCTGCATGCTAGGCCTACGGCTGTACTTCCCCGCTATTCCTGGTACTGGGTTGTCGTGGAGGGCACATTACCAAATGCAGGGAGAGCTGCTGTACCCAGCCCGGATCATTCCACCAGCCTAAAGCTGCCTGGACCGAAACACGGCCTGCGTCTAAACAGTCAACACACATGTTTACAGCAAACAAATTCCCATAGAGCTGGCCTTCCAGAACAAAACGGAGAACCTGTCACATAAATACCTCTACACACACATTAGGGGTGGTATGCATATGCAAGCTAACACCCTACCCCACCCCTGCCACCTCACAGACACACACACACACACAAACACACAACTTCTCATAATGAAATCATAGTCTCATATGATGCTTGTTATTTTTCTTAATAAATGAATGAATGAATGAATAAATTAACCCTTCACCTAAATAAGAGTGTGAGTCCTTCACACAAAACAGTCCTCGTCTCCCTCTCCCTGTCACTCCATGTCTCCTCTGGACAGGAGGGAGTTTGGGAACCTCTGTTTGCCAGCTGTCAAGAGAAGGGGGGGGGTTGGTCACTGCAAAGTTTTCCCTCCAAGCTCAGGCCACATTCACGCAGCCTGCAGTCGACAGTCCGGCAAAAATGCAGATCTTTCCAATGGGGTATACGTCGGAAAAGTCGAGATCTATAAACGATCTGACGGAAAAGAGAAATTGTGAAATATAAAGTCTATGAAGTGCTACGTCATCACACAAATGGACATCACAAAAAAGGGCCGTTTGTTAAGTGACACTCCCAACACCGTGCGGAAAATCGCTGGATTACTAGATCACTGTGTCAGTGAGTGTAGCTTCACCCAGCCTCAGTCATGCAGCCTAAGCTGCCTGAATTCAGCCACCCACTCCTATTTCCTTGACCTCCAACACTTTACCTCCTCTAATATGTAATCTAGTGTTTCTTCTAAAGTGGTAGACTCCCACTATTGACACTACATCCAACATTACACTTGTACTGTTCAGAATCAGAACACTGTATTGATCCCTCAGGGAAATTTTTGAGTTGCTCACAGTCAAATTCAAGGTAAAATAAGAGTAAGAAAAGTTAATAAGTGTACAAAGTAACAAAAATAACCTTGCTACAGTAAGTGTTTCCTTTAGGATTTCTTTTAGCAGGAGGTGGGGGGGTGCAGGTCTGTCCAAACAAAACAAAGGCAACCGTGACTACACTGTGCGTCTGCCTAACTGGAAGAAATAAATAAAAACGTAATGTAGAAGTAAGTGAGATTAGGTTACATGTAAGATTTGGTTAAAAAGATTGTTTCAAATGGATTGTTACAACACTGTAAAGCCTCAGCAGTACAGGTTGAGTAGCTTACGAGTAGAACTAATGCCATGTTCATTGGAGATCTACTCTCAGGCCAATCCAATAATTTATTTCCTCTGCCACATCACCTGGCACCAAGCACACACTGAACTCTAGAAGGATCTAAACCTTTAAATTGGGGATTTAACAGCAAAGCCAAATCTAATTCATTCAATATTTCATTTCATTGTTCCATATATGTACCGTTGCTCAATGAACAACTAGCAGTGGGGTTTAAGCTGTAAACATTTTTTTTAAATTCATTTAAAGAAACCAATGTATGGTTTGATGCGTTTTCTAGTGTTCCGAGTTAGATAGATAGCTAGAGATACTTTATTTATCCCGAAGGAAATGAAGTCCAATAGCTTTTACACAACATACATATACATACAGTATATCATAGTGTGCCCTTACAGTAAAGTTTGATTGTAGCATGTTTAAAGGAGTGATGTGAAAAAATGCAGAAAGGTGCAATGGTATGGTGCAAGAGACTGACAGTGCAAATTCTATATCTAGTACAACAGGCAACACAATGTATCAAAAATAGAATAAGCATTACTTAACATAGACACTAGTGAAAGACTTGAAGAAAAGTTTAAGTTAAAGTTGAAAAGTTGAAAAATGTCCATACTGACAAAAACACAGCATGGTGTATTGACCATATGGCTAATATAGTCAGTAGGGAGTCTAACAGTGCCAGTCAGTCCAATCCAGGGTAGTTTACATATATGTATAAAGGCACCCAGCTGAAGGCATGGTACAAAGGCCAGAGTGTAGAGTAGACTTAAACACTTAGGTCAGTTTGCTAAACTGTGTTTCTAGAGGTGATAGAGCAGTCAATTGCAAGTACTGTATGTTGTTGTCAATTAGTGCAAAGTCCTGACTCCAGCTGTGCCACTGAGAATCCCCTTGTCTCTCTGAGCGCTGACAGAGGCAGTCGCTGACAGATGAAGCACAGCCTGCTCCTGTATGTGAGACACCACCTCTGTCCCTCACTCTGTGTCTCCCTATATCTGCTTTGCATTAGCTTGTTGCCATGCAGGAAAAAACACAATTCTTTTGTAGTCTATTCCAGCTAATCAGGAAGTGAATTGGGGGTAGTGTCCTGTTTCCTGTGTTTGCCAGACACAACGGACTAGGGCCCAGTAGCCCCGTTCGGTTTGCGAAGCCAGTGTGTTCATCCAGGAAACTGAGGAGAGTCATCCCCTGGTGGAGCTTAACAATTATAAATCCTCTCTCTCTCACTCTTTCTCTCTCTCTCTCTCTCCTACAGATATTTGGCAGAATTCAGCTCTGAGTCATCAGCCAGCCTCAGTCTCATGCCAAAGGACAAGACTTTGATGAAAACAATGTAATGCAAGGGTTATAGACATTACCGGGAGCAGAGTGCCGTAGGGATCGGACTGACAGCGAGTATGACTGCTGCTAGTAACGGTGTAAACTCTACTGTTGTCACTGCAGTACAATACAGAAGAACAAGAACTAATGAAACGCAACGATACGCGTTTAGAATTAAAAACAACATAAATGTGCTTCATCAGTAAACTGTACATAACAAGTCATGACATCATACTATAAAGACAGGAATCTCTGTGAGTCCGTCCGGTAGCCTAATCTGTCTTTGAATTTGGTGACCTACATACGTGAAAGACATGACACGCAGCACGCAGTGTGCGAAAAAGGTCACATGCAGCACCCTGTCTGCAGTGGGCTACCATCAACTATTTGGAATAGTACAGTTCAGTTCAATTTCATTTATATAGCATGTTTAAAAAAAAACATAGTTGACCAAAGTGCGTAACAAGCTAAAAAAAATGTTTTATGTGTATATATATATATATATACACAAACAATACACAATGCACAATACAAAACAACCAACAGCCGAAAGTCTCAGCTGGAAGAAACTGTTTTCAACAACAGAACTAATCTGTTTGTCAAATTTAAAAGCACTGTCAACAATCACACCCAGATTCTTGGTAAAAGGACGAATATGGGAATATATAGTACCAACACCAGCATCTACACAGGCACTAAAATGTTCAGCACAACCAAACACCACAATTTCAGTCTTATTGTCATTGAAAAAGAGAACAAAATCTGATCCAACCATATTTTGAGATCTCTCAAGCAGTTAAGCAAAGTGTGTCCTTATTATTGTTTTTTACAGGCAAATACATTTGTACATCGTCTCCAAAACAATGGAACAAAATGTTATGTTTTTTTTAAAAATGGACCCCAACGGCAGCATGTACAGAGAAAAGAGCATGGGTCCCAAAACGGAACCTTGGGGACCCCACAAGAAAGAGGGGCAGCAGATGAAGATCAATTACCAAGGTGAACAGCAAAACTCCTATCTGTCGAGTAAGATTCAAACTATTTGAGGGCTATGCCCGTAAGGCAAACACTTTGTTTGAGTCGGGATAAAAGGATCGAGTGGTTGACGGTGTCAAAGGCAGCAGTCAAATCTAAAGCACTAAAACAGCAGAGGTTCCTGAGTTAACTGCTAAGAGAAGGTTGTTATAGACTCTTAGAAGGGCAGTTTCAGTACTGGGGCGAGGCTTAAAACAAGACCGGAACTTTTCATAAATACTGAAATCATCTAAAAATGACTGAAGTCGATTTAAAACAACCCTCTCCAAGACTTTTGATAGAAAGGGAAGTTTAGAAATAGGTCTAAAATTAGAGAAAACTGAAGGATCCAGATTATTCTTTTTTTAAAGTGGTTACACAACAGCATGTTTTAAAGCAGCTGGAACACACCCTGAGCTGAGAGATGTATTAACCAGGGATAAAATACTGGGCCCAACAGTGTAAAAAACATCTTTGAGTAAGCATGCAGGGATACTGTCCAGCAGGCAGGCCGAAGCTGCTTAACTATGTCAGAGAGAAGGTGGAATAAAACTGGTTCAAACTGCAGGAAGACAGCTGGGCATAAAGGAGGAACAGAGGGGTCTCCGGTAAAAGCAGTGGATGAAAAATTCAGACCAGCAATTTCATCAATGTGTTTCAGGAAGTTTTCACACAACAATGTGGATGACATAGCACAGTCAGTTTCACAAGGGTTGATAAAAGAGTTAGAGCTACACACTGGATGTTTTGCGTGGCGTGTCCCTTTTTATTTTGGTTTTTATGTTAACAGGTTAGAGCTTACACACTGCCTCACGTCTCACGCGCTGCAAAAATGCATGCATGCCTGCTAGAAATACAATCAACCAATAGAAAAAGATGTTTATATGTCCTTTTACACAAATACTTATTAATAAATTTAATGTTGATGTTTGAACGTCTCTAGGGTTTGACATCAATGCAGATATAAATCAGGTAGGTTTACAATATTGGGTCTTTACGGCTACACAAACAGATATACAACACGCCATGTGTTTGTTATCACATATGTATTGCAGACCTTAGTACTACACAGATAAGAACATCTGCCTCTGCACCACCAAAGTGAACATAAAATAATTATAAAATATTTAAATATATAAATGCATATGACACTGTTGTCAAAACCCATGCAATCAACCTAGACACACTTGCAGACGGCATCTTGGAAGTTTGTGATCAATACTGTATGGTGATGTAACCAAGTGGTGTCCCATTTCATAGGGGTATGTTCTCACCCCTAGCCCTTACCCCTTGGTCTCAAGGGGCAAGGGCTAGGGGTAAGGGGTAGGGGTAAGATGGAGAAATGGGATTCAGCCAAAGTTGTTTGTTATGGTTTGGGTATTTTATTCGTATGGCGCCATTTTAATGCTACAAAGCCATCACCCACCGTTAGCATCCCATTGACTGCCATTCATTTTGACGTCACTTGGACGGTGAATAACCTTACATCTGAAGCATTTAAAGACTCTATTTGTCCATTGTTTATTTCTAAAGAAACATGACGATGTATAAAAGGCTCCATTACCTTGTATCTCACGTTATGGCTCCGTAGCAGGCGTTTTTGTAAAAATAGGCTAACGATTGTGTCATAACCAAGCGACTTGCTGTCGCTTAGTCGCAAAAACACTGTATTGTCAGGAGAAGCTTGCAGACAGTTTCAACTTACATTATCTGTTTTTTTTTATGTTAACTAATGTTAACTGTTAAATTTCTCTTGGCACAGCTACTAGAAGACTTACAACTTTCAGACAGGTTGCTCACGTCACATTACGTCATCAAGCTCAGTTGGAGGCTGCACAGTAACGCTCAGCCATCACCAGAAAAGTGCTTCTATTTTTCCTTCACTGGTTTCCTTCATTGAGCAACGGGATCTGTTGGTCAATTTCTTTAACTGTCTATGACTGTATATTATATATATATATATATATATATATATATATATATATATATATATATATATACTTCTACTCTCATTCATCTGGCAGCTGTAAATTACTTGTTACTAATAGGGGTGGGGAAAAAAATTGATTCACGTATGTATGTATCGTGATGTTTTTGGCAACTATCTTTAAAATTGATTCTTTTCCCTAGAATCAATTTTGTTTGACTGACTGATCTGGGATGTGCATTCTTTTTAGAAAACAATTAATTTTTAGAAATGTCTCATGATATATTGTCTCTAGAAGTGTATTATTCAACTTTAGTTTTTGTTGAAGAAGGAAAAGAAAACCACAATATTCAATACTATTGAATCACAATACGCAGCTCTACTACAATCCAAAATAAGATTTTACATCCAAAAAGTTTGAAAATCAATCACTACTACAACCGTAAAATGCTACTTACACATGAATGTATAAGTAATAATTAGTAATATACAGTGTATAACTCACAAAGACAATGTTTCTGTACTTTGACATTTTTAATACTTTATGTAGGCTACATTTTGTTCTTCTTGACTTTTACTTAAGTAACATTTTCAAAACTGGACTTTTACTTGAAACAGAGTATTTTACAAAGTGGTATTGCTATTAAGTAAATGATCTAAATACTTCCTCCACCGCTGCACTTTGCTGCCGAGATAAGTAAGCAGGCTTGTTTCTAGGAAAGACGTTTGAGACAGACAGAGGTCCTCCACTCATTCAGTTTTCATTCACAGGAACTCAATGCTGCTGGCTGACTGAACTTTCATTCAGAAAGTGCAGCAATCTAACAAGGCCATTGTGATTTAACAACTCTCCCCGGAGCTGCAGGTCTGAGCAGCCAATCATCTGACTGAGGCTGGACTACTTGATAAACTCGATTCAGGGTGGTTCTCCCTCCAGCTGTTTCCAGCAGGTAAGAAGCTTAATAGCTCAGCCGAACTTTGTAAATCAGCTCAACTTCAAAAAAAGGT
>NC_045733.1:13372658-13382227 GCF_008692095.1 Etheostoma spectabile
GGGGGGGGGGCCACCAGATTGTTTTTGTCTGACGCTGGCATCATCACACTGGCCCATGTATGTGAGTTTGTTGAAATTTTTTCTTTCTCTGCTCATTCCTCCTGTCGCATGTTTGGAATAAAAAACAAGCGGAGAGCACAGCCGGGATGAATGGCCCGCCAGATGTCGGTGAAACCTACAGCAGACACTTCCAAGCGTCCCATGTTGACCCAAGATAACAGTTTAGAGCAGACAGAGTAAAAGAGTGTTGCTTTGAATGTTTTGATATTAAAAAGGAAAAATGTTTTAACATGTTATCGAACACGTCAGACTGCAGCATCTTAGACTTCTTCCCCTAACTTTACTACAATTACTGCTGAAACAATTGGTTCCACTATACCACTAGTATGTAGTAACTATTTATTAAACAAAACAGATTACTTGAAGACACAAAATAAATTGGCAAGAGGGAAAATAATGTTCAGATTAATCTGAAAATTTGTTGTAACCTTAACTTCAACACTGCAAGTATATACCTTTAAAGTAAGCTTACAGGTGACTTGAATTTTACTCCTGATTTAATAATCTTACCATTATAATAATAATAACAATAATAATAATTATTATTATTATTAATTATTATTAATATAGTTCCTGAGACATATGTGGTTAGCTTGTTGGCATTGTGTTATTACTACAGTTTAACTAAAGAAATCTCTGAATTGCATGAAAACACTGTCCTCTCCATTAAATCCTCCATTGAAACTGTACTCAGTCTCCTCATGGCTCCATTCCCAAGATATGCATGCACAACAGGCCTCCTACAAACCAGGGGTACTCACTGAAGACCAGCGAGATTTCTAAAAATAGAAATCTGGGCTAACAATCAATAGCCAGACAGTGAAGCCTAAAGCTGTTTGGAGGAGGGAGGCCAGAGAGATAAGAGGGGGGTCTAATGACATAAATGTGTGGCTGCAACTGAGGTGTAATAAAGGATTTATTTGATGTTTAGCGTCCAGAAAAAGCATCTGGATATGTGCAGCTGTAGAGCCTTTATGTCGCACAGCCTGCTAAATATCACCCAGCAGTTCCAGTTCAAGTCTCCATATGTGAACCTCAAACACACCTGATTTGGATTCTTATGCCAGCTCCTAAATTCCCACAAGCCCCCCCCCCCTCCTTTTAAATGTTTACAATTTACTGTTTTCCAGCGTTGAGAGAAAAGCGTGTGATTTGAATTGCAATAACATCAGGAACAAGACAGATATGCCCCCCCCTCCCCACCAGTCTCCAGCCCTCACTGCCCGCTTGGCCCGTTAACATGGAGCCATCCATTGAGGCGCTCAGACTGGGGGTAGGGATTTTTCTTCTTACCTATTTTTATTTTAACGCTCTGGAAAACCCGAAGACCTTCCTCTTCTACCGCCATGCTTTCTCCGTGGCTCTTTCCCTTTTGAAAACTAGATTAAAACAGTCCTCCACGGCGGTCGGTTCTGGCCTCTCCAGCGCACGGATAATCCAGGGGTTTTGCACATCTATGCACTCCGGACAGCGATTATACTCCGGTCCCGTTCACTGCTTCTGCTGCTGGCTGGTGGAGAACAAGCGGGCAGATTCAGCTTCAGTCCCGCAGCAGCAGCGCCAGTGGAGGTGTGGCTCCACACAACACCGCCCACAGAAGGGTATGGAGGGTGATCTGTGCCACAAACAGAAGGGGGAAAGGAAGTGGTGTCGTTGAAGAAACTAAAGACAGCCCACTAGGGGCGACCTCTAGCTCACTGAGTCCTGAGGCTGCGGCCCAGGTTAAAATCCTGTCTTCAAGCTATCCTGTTGATTAAAAGGCCATAAAAAGCCCCAAAATAAAAAACTTGCTCTGATGTCATGCACACGTTTACTCAACAATAACCACTTTTTTTTAATTGAAAGGATTTTAATTGCTAGATGTCTAATTTAAAGGTTCATTAGAACATATGTTGTGTGGCTGATAGTGATAGTGACATTTTAAAGTCAGAGAGACTAAATCCCTTCAGATTACAGGTCATCTACAGTCTGTAGAGTATTTTAACAGCTACTCTGTCTTAAAACAACTGGAGACTGTGCACAAGCTGGTACATGGGTCTGGCAAGCCTACAAGCCTATTAAGGAAATAAATACATACAAATTAATAACGTGGCAATTTACCAACAAGTTAACCATTACTTAGATATATGGCAGAAATGCATGTTATGAAGATTTTTTTCTTCAGGTAAGTCGATTAAGAACAACTTCTCATTTGCAACGACAACCTGTCACATTCAGTTACACATTCATACCTGGAAGCTGCCCAGTACAACCACAGTCTGATCTGATTGAATATAAACGGGTTCTTCGCTAGTGTTTCTCAGGAGTTACTGCTGTCCAAATGAAAAATACTAAATGTTTTCCAAACCTTAACAGTTTTAGACACATAATATGTTGACAGTGAGAGCCAGATATCCTTTGTCATATTTTAGATTTAATTGACGTATTTGCTGAATGCAAGAATAAGTACATTCAATAATAAAAATATTGGGTGCCCTGATAGCTCAGTTGGTCGAGCTGCCGTCCGTGTGTAGAGGTTTACTCCTCGACGCAGCGGGCCCAGGTTGGACTCCGACCTGCGACCCTTTGCTGCATGTCACTCATCATCTACCATATTTTCAGCTGCCCTATCAAATAAAGGTCTAAAAATGACCCAAAAATCATCTTTAAAAAATAAAATGCCTTTTATTTCTTTCTCTTCAGTATTTCCATATGACCAACATTACTGGGTAAATGAGAATAACCGCTAATTTCTCAAAACTTTCTGTTTTCTGTGGATGCCATGTCTAATGCCGAATGGCCACAGTGTGTATAGTTATGAGACATGTATTGGTTTTGTGATTAAAAGTGAATCTCCTCACTTAATAAAAGAGCAATATGCAAACAAGCATCTTTATTTTGTAACATTTGCAGCAGCTACCAAACACATCAAACTGCCATGTCTCTATGTTGTCATGTTCAAATATTTCACCAAAAAAAGCAGCATTAGTGTTGTGGATGACACTGCTCCTTCTCTTCATGCTCATCTGTGGCATTAATCGCCCTTCATACATGACTTCAACGTTACTGCTCGCCTTTCATAATCTCTACAACGTCATGAGAATGGCCAGACTCTGAATTGACAAGAACTAGCTTGTTCTCTTATAAAGTGTTTTTTATCATCATACAATATTCCAATGCAAAAAGAACTTCCAATAGTATTTGATGCCATTCCATCAGGCACAATAATGCATTTTAGAAATACAGGCAGACCTCCACTTACTTCGCCTCCCTCCCCAATCCAGCCAGTCACCAGTTGTTTCTCTCAACATCCTCAAAATAATAATAAGAACATGCATTCCTTGTTTCAGAAAGAAATTGTATCTATTCCACATGTTATGTCATATTGGAACAATTTGTAAATGACATTGACTGGAAAAAATAGTCTGGATGATTCCTCATAAATACCTGATTGTGAACTGGGTGAAGGAAGTGTGGTTTAGAATAATTAACAAATATTACCCTGCTAATCCCATTATGGTTAAATTTAAAAGAGAAGTAAATACAAGTTGTTATTTCTTTGAATGCCACAGAGAACAAGTTTTGCACCTCTTTTGGCGTTGTTCACACACCAAAACATTCCTAAAAATAGCCTGACTCTGGTCTGGAGCACTCTACAAGCCCAGCTGGCCGAGCCCAACCCAGCAGACTAAAAGACTGAAAGAACAGTCGGACAGTCTCTTTACCAGAAACAACAGTTAGTTGCAGTGCTTCTGCAGCCAGCTAAAGTGTTGGGATTAGCTGTGACTCCTTTAGTACAGCTCTAAATCTAATTAAGATATATCTCATTGCTACAATCAACATTTTAGACCCTCCTCAAGGGGAGAAATTACAGTTTCCACACTGCAACAACCCCGCCATTCACTAAAGCTAACTGAATGCAGTAGTTGAAAGTAATCAAGCACATTTGCTCAAGTACATTTATATTTTATGCTACTTGTACTTATACTTCAGTCATTTATTAGGGAATTATTGTACTTTTTATTCCACTACATTATTTGACAGCTTCAGTTTCTAGTTACTTTTTCTAGCTTTGGATCACCAATGGTGGAAAGTAACTAACAACGGTTACTTTAAGTATTTCACTTAAGTACAATTTTGATGATGTACTTTAGTTCGATGCCGTTTTTCCCAATCTTTATTTGGCTTGTGACCACTTACTAAAAAGCAGTGTCCAGTTGGGGCCTGGTGTGACACATTTCAGATGTCTATGAGTTACACTAAACTTCCCATACACTACTCTTATGTGGTTTTATTTATTTAAGGTCTAAAGAGGTAAAACTATCCAATACTTCACAGTAAACGAAACAGTAAAGATTAGAGAGAAAGGTCCAAAGAAATCAACACATACAGTATTTGTGTCGCAGAAGTGGATTTTTTTTCTTCTTTTCTCTCCCATTATCCATCTCACAAATTCTTATCTTGTGACCCTTTGAAAGCGGCCTGATACATCAATGGGCCTAATCCCTAGATTGGGACCCACCGGACTAATACCTGACAGTATGTCAAATACTTGACCAGCTACAATAGTAAAATGCTGCTTACATGCATCAAACTAACTAATAATTTCATACCGGTATGTAATATTGTACATATTGGACTCTGTCATGGGCAATTTTGCACAATGAGCGCTTTCACTTTTGGTAATTTATTTTGTGTACATAGATTTTTCAATGAATGAATTTGACTTGTATTTGACTTTTACTATCTCTGTACTTTTTCCATTACTGCCTGAATGTGCCCATTGTGCCTGTGCGTGCTCATCAGTGACACAGTTAACAACATAGTTTATGTGTCTTTGAGTATCCCCTCAAAAACTCTGCAACTACTTCCATAGATAATAAACATGGTATTACCCATGTTGAATAATCTCTCAAGACAAGTTGATTTATTAAGAAAAATTTAGCAAAGGGGAAAACCAGCAATAATAAAGGTAATTTATGTTGGCCACATCCTGTCAGCTGCATGTTTGTGCAGCATGTGGCAATATGGGAGAGTGATTTGGGCTCTAACTTCATTTAAAGTCGATTTAGCCCAGCAAGTTAACTGAGGACTCTCATCTTGACTTTTAACTTTGCATGCACAGATCAGACAAATCACCGTAATATAACAGTAAAATGCAAGGGCTGCCTCTATCAATACATAACAACCAAAGTAGTTTCATATCTGCAAGGAAAAAAATGTGAGTAAGCGAATACAGTCTTTTGTAGCTGCCGTATGCATGGCATCACATAGGGAAATAATGCTTTAAAGACGTTTATGACGTGCATTTATTTCAGTTTAGCTAAAGTGGCAACGCCCTGTGGTAAGCCACAAGCCTGTTTCTGTAACTGTATATGTGTGTGTGTTAAAGGTATAAGACAGAGAAAAAGAAAAAAAGCCTCATATTTTGGAGGTCTAACTTATCTTGAGCAAAAAAAGGAAACAAGTAATATCAAAATGTGTGGGTAAGTGTGGCATTAAACAGGGTCTGTGTAGGTGTGTGCATGTGTATGTGTATGCGTGACATACAGAGTCATTGACAGAAAGAGGAAGAGAAGGCAGATGCTGACCCTAAGAAGATTAGTAAAAGGATGCTCACTGTTGTTTTATTATGCACAAGCCAGCCACCAGAGCAGCATTGGCACACTTAATTTAACTGCACACTTACAACTAACCCTCCAAACCATGGCTGCTTATTTTTTTCTTCTTCTTCAGTACAAGCACACACCGTAACATATAGTGTACAGATGTAATATGGTATATGTAAGTTGATGTGAAATAGACAGAGTATTGGGTTGAACAGATGGCGATTGACATGTGCAAAGTTAATCCTGGCATTATGTAGAAAAACAAACAAATGAAAAATAATCAAACCTTAGACAATGCATATGATTTGGTATGTGAAATAACACCAAGGCAACTTTATCTTAAATATACCCAACTTACATAAGCTGAACCTCCATGTTGACCCGATTTGTTATTTTTAAATGGATTGTTTCCACCTTCCTCCATTCTCAACACGGCATCTGTAGAAAATAAACAGAAAGCATGCTGTAGGCTAGTAGTGAGGTTACAGAGAAACTTAAGAAAAACACATGCAGATATGCGAATGGTAATTTCTCCATCCGTTCGGTTAAACCAGAAATCCAAACATTTATCCAAACACAACCTTTTGTTCACCTACCACAGTTTCTGATTGAGATTAAAAATGTATTGAATCAATGATAGCTTGTTTATTGTATCCTATGTTATCCTAACCCTAACCATTCGAATATGGAGTCAGAAGTGATCTGCTGTTTAGATGGATAATAGAAAGTTTGAAGCGAACAAACATCTTTACTAAGAAGAGCCGACCTGACACAGAGGTAAACTAAGAAATTGCTCCAGGCCACCAAACCAGCAAACTACACGTCATTATTTAGGTGATAAAATCTGTATCTCAAAAATGAAAACCTTCCTGACACTAAGAAAACATCTTTGTTTATGTTTTCTTGCTTTATTATCCAGATAACTTGGAGGGTCTTATGAGCCTAAGAGGTTAATAATTGTCTCACTCCATGAAGGATATGTAATTATTCAAACCACTTAAATACATGAAAAACAGCATACAATATTTAACTTAACAGAATCAAATGTAAGGTACAGTGTAACAGTACAATGCAGTGTAAAGTGCATTGTGATTGGTGCAAGCAGCTATTCTTCAAAGGATGGATGCTTGCAAGAGGACTTGTTTGAAAGGTAAATCTTAGACATCAGATTCCATTATGTTGTACCTTAATATGGTACAAAATTGAATTGTAGCAGCAGCACTGACAAACTTTGCAATTAATGACTTCTGTTTAGTATAATCAGCCAAGAGAACAACGTGTGACTGCAGCAGTGACACAACTATCAGTATTATAGCACCGCCTAGTGCCCACTTATTGGATAAATGAACCCACAGTTTCACATAAAGGCTACTATTAGTTTAAACCTGAAAAGTTAGCCTCCTCTGCTAAGAGCAATGTTTCCATGGTAACAATACGTGACACCTGCTGACCAGTGGGAACTTAATTTACTTACAAAAAAAAGAGGAAAGCGTTATTCGGGATTTGCAGTTTTCTAACAATGTTCTAAAGAGCAAAAAGAATAGAGAGTTTTTAGAGAGTCCAGTGACTGTTTGGAAATTTACAGCAGAAGTCTTGTGTAAAAGCATCTCAGTTCTGCACTCAGTTGAGGTGATTTACTACTGGGCGTTTGTTGTATTGTTACACTCTTGTCCTTTTCTTCTTCCAGAAGGCTGCTGGAGTGAAGGAAGCTGAGCACTATGACACAGTTGCTCAGTCAGCCACGTTTTTAGTTATTGTGAAAGAAGTGTTTTTATCAAGAATCCATAGAAAATCAGCCCTTCCTTAATTAGTCAAGAACTAGACAACTTTGTGCAGCCCAAACATTTTTGGCATTTGTGGAGTCTGAATATTAGAGCTGAGAATGTAAAGTGATGCACAGATAACAGTAGAGTGAGGAAGATGTCTATCAACTTTTTGTACAGACTGGCACACTCCTGAGCAGACATCTAATTAGTCAGTGACTTAAATCACATGTGCGTTTGCATACTAGTGTTGCATAGCGCTTTTAAAGTGCATTATCAATAATGTGAAATAATCTTGTATTCTAGGCTTTGATTAAGTGCATAGGAAATTTGATTTCCTGAGCCCAAACACTGCTTTTTACATCTCCAATCTAAGTTATTTTGTTCTTCAATTCAAAGAAAGCAGACAGCTCATATAATAACGACATGCAAATTACGGTGCACTCATAAATAATAGTGACACAGCCCCTAACTTTGGACAAATGCGATGTAGCCCTGCCCCTTTAACATCTCTCCTCCCCGTCTCTCCCACTGTGGTGTTGCTCTCTTCCCCATTTCGTTGCTTTGTTTTCATTGTCGCTTCTGATCATGGCTGCTCATTCTACCGAAGAACCGTTCCCCTTTCACGGGCTGCTCCCCAAGAAAGAAACTGGAGCCGCGTCTTTTCTCACCAGGTTCCCCGAGCACGATGGCCGAGGAGTGCTCATCGCTATCCTTGACACCGGCGTGGATCCCGGGGCTCCCGGCATGCAGGTAAATCTGACCGGCTGGCTCACGTTAGCTTAGAGCTAACTGGTGCAAGATAGCAAAGCTAAGGCCCAACTCATAGTAACCCAACGGCAACTGCTAGCTAGCCAGAAGGCTAGCATCGATTAATAAACGCACCTATGAGTTCATAACTTTTATGACAACCAAATCAACACAGAGACATTGGTAGCGAACATGTCCTCCTGGTGTCGAATTGTGTTTCGGTGCTAGACTAGCTAACTTACAATTAAGTACTAGCTAGCTAACATTAGCGGTAACGTTAGCTAATTGGGCATACCTGCTAGCCTGGCAGCCAGCTAACAGCATAATACGTCCGCTTTAGTTTCCCTTCCAACTCCTCAATGATTTCAATTAGTACTGTCTGTGTGAATACGAGTTGGCTGTTGCAACCAGATTTGTAAGTAGCAAAAACAATCGATCGGTAAGATGTTGGTTAGTGAGCTGTAACTACATGTTAACTGCCAAGTCACACTGGAGTTTAGCTTAGCTCACTGACGTTACACAGTATTAGCTAGGTAAGTTGATAAGCAACTGTCAGTGTTCATACAGATATGTCCATGTCTCTGTAGCCAGGCATCGGGGTGTAGTCATGACTCAGACCTGAATTTCAATTACCACATTTACACAATTAGCTACAAAGTTATGGAAGCCCATTTCCGCAAATGTGATGAACAAAAATATCCAGTATCTCGAAATAATGACTTAGCTAGTATCTCATAATATTAAGCAACTTTCTCAAAACAATGAGCCATAATAAAAATAGCATTTTACAGTATATTTGAGTTTCTTTTTTGAGATACACTAATTATTTGAGATACTATAACGGTGTTATAGGTCTCCCTAAAAAAATCGATTAGACAGCTGCAACTGAGTCAGAATGCTCCTGTTCAAGTACTCAGTAAGACCAAGAAAGTGGATCACATCACTCCATTCTGAGGTCTTTATACTGGCTCCTTGTCTCTCAAAGAATTGATTTCATAATGAAAATACTACTGTTGGTTTTCAAATCACTGAATGCGTTAAGGCCAAATACATTTCTGATTTTCTGTTACATTATTATGAACCATCCAGACCTCTCAGGTCATCTGGGATAGTTCTGCTTTCTGGTCCAGCTTGCTGAAATCAATGCTGAAGACTTTTCTGTTTAACAATCAATCAAGTAGGCTAATTGTTCATTTTGTAAACTGCACTTTAACTTTTATACTTGTCTTATTCTATTTTAGCTAGTTTTTATTTTCTATTCTCTTTAACAAAATATTTTTTTGCTCTTTTATGCAATTAGAAATGGTCAGATACCATTTTTTGCTTCCCGATAACAATTCTGATACCTGAACTTGCACATTGGCCAATACGAATACTGATCCGATACCAGTGTGTCATATATTTTATT
>NC_045733.1:13382237-13389314 GCF_008692095.1 Etheostoma spectabile
TTAACAACTGTACACTACTATCCCTGTATGGATGTGATATGAGTTCTATCTTTGTTGTTTTTTATTGAACAATGAACACCACATAACGTCATAACATAACATAAGTCATAACGGAAGAAGAACATAAATAAACTACTTTCAACATAGATTTTCTTTAGGGCTTTATTACGTGGTATCGGATCAGTACATAAACTCTAGTACTTCCCGATACCGTTTTAATCGGCATTGGAGGCGATACATCTCTAGGGGCAATGCTGTTGCAAGGCATTGGAAGTTTATTCACTATTCAGGATGGTTTAAGCATTACTCAGATTTAAGTTAAAATGTCCACAGCCCTCCCTGATGTGGTTAAGTTACCATGTATTATGCATCCCTTTTAGCCTGAATTTCCTAACTGATTACTTTCTTCATTAATGCCTCCTAAGGTCACAACTGAGGGAAAGCCAAAGATTGTCGACATCATCGATACAACAGGCAGCGGTGACGTGAACATGACCACAGTGGCAGAACCTAAAGATGGGACAATCACTGGCCTCTCTGGTAGAACACTTAAGGTCAGTAAAATATGAACAACAGCTGTCACATAGGTATTATCTTAAATTTGTAATATTTTGTATGGACCGTTTTTAAACCTAACTAGTACAGTTCATGCAGTTATCTTCATATTTGTCACAAACTGTCTTTTTATGTCTTCCAGATCCCTCCTGCCTGGGTCAATCCATCAGGGAAGTATCGCATTGGAGTTAAAAATGGCTATGAGTTCTTCCCTAAGGCTCTCAAAGAAAGAATACAGGTAGGACATATCACCGTTGTACTAGGTCTGTCATGGGTTTGATTTTTGCAACACTATGGTTGTGCACTAGAGCTGTCAATCTTCCTCCATAATACCATTCAAATAGTTATTTTTTTAAATACTCAAATAATATTCAAATATTTAATGCTCAAATGCAGCCTGTTATTAATATATACTTCACTACTCAGGATATTCATTGCCAATGCCACAATAAGCACGGGGTTGTTGCCCACTAGGGGGACTTCCAAATGGACCTACGTCATTACACGCAACTTTGTTTACATTAATTTACATTCATTTTCCACCACAAGCACACAGCAACAAATTCAAATCAACAGAGAATGATACCTTATCTAACAAGTCTATTGAACACCGTTAGTTGTAATGGCTAACGGTGCTCGGCGGGTGGTGGTGTTAAAGTCATGTTAAAACTATTTCCCACCCTTCTCCCGATTCCCAGCCCCAGTCATTCCCACTGTACTAACGTTACTCGGTACATACCGCTAATATCAGCTCTGGGATCTTAACGCTCCTTTTGTCCTCGGGTCAAATTTGACCCATTTTCACTAAGTTTCTATCCCAGAAATTTGTGTTTCTTCTAACCAAATTGGCAAAAAATAAATAAAATGGATGGTTACATGAAACGCTATTCACAAATAAAATGAATGATCAGTTACCTACTTTCATTGAGTTTGAGAGTTTGATTTGATTTTATAGCATTTGAAAAAAAAAAATAAAAGAACGTTTTATTTGACAAAAATGTTAGAAATAGCTTCTTAAGCATGGGAAAACCAAAAATGCCAAATAAAGCGCAGAAGCACATCCCAAGAAGTGAAACAAAAACTTGTAAAAAAGAGACAAAAACGTTGTAAAAGCTTTAAAAAAAAAAGTTGACCAAAACAAATGTTTTTTTTAGTTTTGACCCATGAAAAACTAAAACTTGCATGGTCGTCGGGAAGAAAACCCAAGAGTTAAGACCTCACAATGTGTTTCTCACTCCCGCTAACTTATTGCTTCATCAGACGTGACAAAAGCATTTTGTTGTAAACATGCGGGTAGGCCAAAGTGAGAAGAGGGAAGTTAGCCAACATATAAAATAAATAAAAAATAAATTTACTATTCAAATTATATTTGACTTTCGGAATTCATTCCAACAGCCCTGTTGTGCACAGATAGCCTCTCTTCATTGCAGTGTTACTACTTTGTATTGATTTATGCCAGAGTAGTAAAACAACAATACAACAAGCTGATACTGATAATGGTTATTGTCAGAATCCTGTGGATCCAATGAATGAAAATATATTGGCTTGTCATCTGCTGTGTGTGTTTTTAAGATACCTTTTGTTGTTATTGTCCACTAGAAAGAGCGAAAGGAGAAGCTGTGGGACCCACCACACAGAGCAGCACTAGCTGAGGTCTCTCGCAAAACAGAAGAGTTCGACCTCTCTCACCCGTCACCCACACAGGTCAGACCTACAAACTGGAGTTCTTTGTGAACTCATCAGTGTTTGCATGCAGTTGCTAGTCCCAGTACTGTGATGTTTCCTAATCTCATGTCTCTCTACTGTGACTCTCGCATGTATCCTTCCCCCTGCTTCCTCTCTCCAGATAGAGAAGTTGCAAAAAGAAGAGCTACAGAGTCAGTCAGAGCTGCTGGCATCACTAGAAAAGAAGTACAGTGATCCTGGTCCTGTATATGACTGTGTGCTTTGGCACGACGGCGTCACATGGAGGCAAGCCATCCCAACTTTTCTTCTTCTTAATATGTGTTTCTTTTCTTTTTGCTTCTGCAGCTGTTCACCCATGGTATATTTATCCTTCACTTTGTCTGTTACTGTCTCTCTAGGGCCGTAGTCGACACTTTAGAGAGTGGAGAGCTGTCCCAGTGCACTGTGCTGAGCTCCTACAGAGAAACACAAGAGTATGCCACATTAGGAAATGCTGAGATGCTTAACTACTCTGTTAGTATTTATGATGAGGGAAACACACTCTGCATCGTCACCAGTGGAGGTGAGCTATCCCAAAGCATGTAATTCATATGATTCAGTTGGTTAACACAAACATATGTTAAGCTTAATAGCAGGACATGGCAGGTTCACCAGTAAAGGCTGCATAATGTGTCAGAGTCCACAGTGTATTTTCTGGTCTAACTTGCTCGTGTGCTTTTAAAGGGGCTCACGGGACACACGTGGCAAGCATTGCAGCAGGTTACTTCCCAGAGGAACCCGAGCGCAATGGTGTAGCTCCCGGGGCACAAATCCTGGCTCTGAAGATTGGAGACACCCGCCTCAGCACCATGGAAACAGGCACAGGACTTATCCGAGCAGTATGTTGCCAAGACCAATATATATCAGCCTTTTGCCTACCCTTTTCTTTCCTATTTTTTTCCCACCCTTTTAATTTTTTCTCTCTCTTGTCACTCAAAGATGATTGAAGTCATCAACTACAAGTGTGACCTGGTTAACTATAGCTATGGGGAAGCCACCCACTGGCCCAATTCGGGGTAAGTAATGCAACAGGGGGGGTGGATGTATGGCTTTGTTTCGTGTTACACACTGTCACTGATTTATGTCAATTTGTCTTTTCAGGAGGATTTGTGAGGTGATTACAGAGGCTGTGCAGAAGCACAATGTCATATTTGTTTCAAGTGCAGGAAACAACGGCCCGTGCCTCTCCACGGTCGGCTGCCCGGGGGGAACCACCAGCAATGTCATAGGTACTCGCGCTGATGACATGAGGATTGTTATTACACCTATTAATAATTTTTTATTAATGCTTATTATCAAGTCTACGCCTTCAGGCTGCATGAAAAGCAAAAGAACAAAAATGTTTTTAGTATGTTTGTACACACTGATCAAACGTTTACATTTTCTGGAAAACTGATGTATTTAGCCATGATCACACTGGGTCATCAACAGACACGTGCTACAGTTGATATTGTAGCCTATTGCCGAATGAATAACTTCATTGTGTAAGTTAAGATGGCTGCGGGGTATTTTGGCGACGGTCATGTTATTAGTTAGCAGTAGACTTAATTAACCCGACCCAGGGTGATGAAAACTGATGTCAGCCCGGTTCAGCTCTGAGATTTTTTCACATTGTACAGCGCTGTGAAAGAATAATTTCTGAGATTACATTATGTTCTGCCTCTGTTTAGAAGTGGTGAATGTTTATTCTGCAGCTCACAGCAACGTCTTACTATATAGTGTTGGCAATTTGGTTTTTATAGAGTTTACTCTTAGCGAAATAATAGACACTAAAAAGCGTAGGGCCTTTTTTTTCCGCCAACCTTATTCCACACAGCAGTCGCAGCGTTCCTTTCAGCTGTCCGCTCGTGTGAAGAAACGTTCATTTGGTTTATCCAGCAATCATGTAGCTAAGGTTGGAAGCAGGAAATCACATGTGACATGCAGGTTACATTCCCACCAACCACGCTCCCAAACACTGACACACATGCATACGTAAATACATACAGAGACGTCTGGCTTTATATTAGCAGTGTGTTTTATCACGGAATCTCCAAAAGCCCTAATGGTAAAAATAAATAAAAAATCTATTGTGTAGCTCTAAAATAGTATATGTATTAATTTTCTTTACATGTCGCCTTAATTACTGTTCCCTTCTCTTCCTTAGGAGTTGGAGCATATGTGACTCCAGACATGATGGTAGCAGAGTATTCCCTGAGGGAGAAGCTGCCTCCCAACCAGTACACCTGGTCATCCAGGGGCCCCAGTACAGACGGGGCCCTGGGTGTTAGCATCAGTGCGCCTGGAGGGGCTATTGCATCTGTACCCAACTGGACTCTTCGTGGCACCCAGCTGATGAACGGCACATCCATGTCATCCCCTAATGCCTGTGGCGGCATCGCACTAATCCTCTCAGGTGTGCCCAGTGTCACAGACTGACACTAGATGTGGGAATACATTACATGTATGGATGTGTGCACAAATGCAAATCTGATGCTAGTGTGTGTGTGATACCTTTTTTTTGTGTGTGTGTGTGTGTGTGATAAAAGGATTGAAACAGAACGGGATCCGTCCCTCTGTTCCTGCGGTGAGGAGAGCGCTGGAGCACACTGCTCTGAAGGTTGATGACATCGAGGTGTTTGCACAGGGCCACGGGATAATTCAGGTAACTCTTCTGTCAATTGTAACAGTTTTAGCATCTTCTTTCATTTTTATCGTGAGTATTTTTGCTATTTGTCTGCTATGTGTCTGCGTGCCATCCAGTAATCTTTTCCCTTTCTTCCTCTCAGGTGGACAAGGCATTAGACTACCTCACTCAACACGCCTCTTTACCCACTAGCCACCTTGGTTTTTCAGTAACTGTGGGATCACAAAAAGGCATCTACCTCAGGGACCCCGTCCAAATTCTTGCACCCTCAGATCACGGAGTAGGAATTGAACCCATCTTCCCAGAGAACACTGGTACTGCTCATACTTGGTAGCAACATCCTCCCATTTAAAGCCTTTTAGTTTAGTAAGTGTTTTCATCTGTTACATCCTCCGTCTTTTTCTAACGTCCACCACAGAAAACTCTGAGCGAATCTCCTTGCAGCTACACTTGGCGCTCACATGTGCCGCCCCATGGGTCCAGTGCCCCTCCCACCTAGAGCTGATGAACCAGTGTCGTCATGTGAATGTCCGCGTCGATCCTGTGGGACTGAGAGAGGGAGTGCACTACACAGAGGTAGGGACAGGAAAGAGAGTAGGATGAAAAGACTTTGTTTCTGAGTCCATCAATGTTAATGTGGTCACTTTGAACGCATGCCTTTTTGTTTTTAGGTGTGTGGGTATGATACAGCAGCACTTAGCTGTGGCCCCCTGTTCAGAGTCCCAATCACGGTTATAATCCCCACCAAGTAAGTTCTTATATCATTTCAGGGATTTATTTCTTCTGTCTCTCTTCTAGCAAGAGTTTTGTGTGTGTCTGACAGCTCTTTCTTTTTCATCTGACAGAGTGACAGATAGTCGTAATCACGAGGTGAGTTTCACAGACGTCCACTTCAGACCAGGCCAGATCAGACGCCACTTCATCACTGTTCCTCAGGGAGCCTCCTGGGCAGGTTAGTGGCATTTTGTTCTGTTTTGGTTTATTAAGTAATAATATGATTCAGTACAGCATGTTCTTCTATTTCTATTTGATCTAACATACAGTTTTAATAAAGACTATTGTTTTTAGATTTCAAGTTTAAAGCCTTACTTATTTGGTAAGGGTTTTTTCCGGAGGGCTCCACAGTTACCCGTACCAGCACTTCAGAACCTATTTTTGCATATTGGTTACGTATAAGCTGCGTCCCTCTGTGTCAGTGTGGGTTGTTCCTCCCACGCTCCTCCTGCCTTGGTGTCTGAGCGTGTTGCTGTCACAATGGATTTGGTAACCAGTGGGAAATAGCACGGGCGAACATTTTAAAATCCATCCTAATTATCAAATAACCCAAGTCAGTAGTAAGAGATGTGACTTGAAATTACTTTGATGCTTTTTTTCTAAGTAGAGATGTGGATAATCAAAATGTGGCTTTTAATGTTTAAATCTTTTTCGCCTTCTTGTCGTCATCTGCATTCTCTCACTTCTCTGTCCTTTTCTCTCTCCTGCAGAGATCACACTGACCTCTCATTCGGGGGATGTGTCGTCAAAGTTTGTTCTCCACGCGGTGCACCTGGTCAAACAGAAAGCGTACAGAGCTAATGAATTCTACAAGTTCTCCTCACTGTTGGAAAGAGGCTCACTAACAGAGGCTTTCCCTGTTCTGGTACGTAAATTTGATGTATAATGCACGCTTATTTGACTGGGATTTTACACATATGTAATTCTGTGTAAGTACCAGATTCACAATTCCCTGGAATAGAAGTCACTTTGTTCCGTAGATGCATACATATAAAAATGGCTAACTACAACTAATTTCCATGTTTTTTGTCTCCTCTCCAGTCAGGAAGGATAGTAGAGCTGTGTATTGCCCGCTGGTGGGCGAGCCTCGGCGACGTGACAGTGGACTACAGCATCTCGTTCCACGGACTCAACACTTCCCCTTCACCCCTGCACATAGTAATAACAATACAGACTTACAGATTGGCAACTCTGACAAGTAAGCTGCAACCCAGACATGATCAGTTATCTGTTTGTAACTCATATTTGTCTCTGCCCAGCATGCCTCAGAGGGAGTGACGCGTTTTGACGTGTTGTCGCCTCTGAGATACGAGGAGGTGTCCCCCACCATCACCCTCAAGTCTTGGGTTCAGCCTCTCAGGTAACCACACACACACACACACACACACACACACACA
>NC_045733.1:13389324-13396075 GCF_008692095.1 Etheostoma spectabile
CACACACACACACACACACACACACACACACAGAGTATTCAGTGCAGTAAATTGTTTCATCCTTCTTGTTGTTCCAGGCCGTTAAATTCAAAGATAAAAGCCCTAGGATTGAGGGATGTTCTGCCTAACAACAGACAAATCTACGAGATTGTGCTCACCTATAGCTTTCACCAGGTACAACACCATCAGCACTTTCTATGATACATTTTTCTTTGTTTTTGCATGTGTGTTTAACCCTCTTTTTCTCTGTCCTCAGCCTAAGAGTGGAGAGGTCACCCCCAGCTGTCCCATGCTGTGTGAGCTGCTGTATGAGTCTGAGTTTGACAGTCAGCTCTGGATGCTGTTTGATCAGAACAAGAGACTACTGGGCTCAGGGGATGCCTACCCTCACCAGGTATGCTTAGCCACATTAGGAGCTTACATGTTTTTTTTCTTTGCCAGATGTCCACTCATAGCTGTAGATCTCTAGATTTTTCTAATGCCTCCCCCCCGTTTGTTTCACTTCTCCAGTATTCTCTGAAACTGGAAAAGGGGGACTACACCGTGCGTCTGCAGGTCCGCCACGAGCAGTCCAGTGAGCTGGAGCGGCTTAAGGACCTACCGTTTGTGGTTTCTCACCGTCTGTCCACCACACTCAGTCTAGATGTCTACGAGTCCCACCGTGCCGCCCTCATGGCCAAGAAGAAGGCAAATTCTGTCAACTTGAGCCCAGGTGGCACACAGCCCTTCTATGTCACAGCCCTGCCAGACGACAAGTAAGTCCATTTGGCGGGGGGCTTTTCATTTGTATTGTAAGACCTTATAGAAGGAACTTTACTTTAAAGAACTTATGATGCACAGAACAAAAAAGGCTAAAATGCTTAAGAATCAGAAAACTGAAGCTTAATTGGTGCTTGATCAAAAGATTACTATTAATTTACTTCCAGGACATATTCCCTGTCCTTCATGACACCGTAGCACTGAGGAAGAAGCAGCTGTGACAACTGTAGTTTTGGGGTGGGAATCACCAGAGGCAATACAATATTATAACAATATTTTTGCAATATATTGCATTATTCTGCGATGTATTGCAATTTATTTCCTAATTTCTTTCGTTAAAGCTGCCATCAGTATTCATTATATTTCTGTGATCTAACTCCCTGTCTATATTCTCTCTATCACTTCCCTTTGTTTGTCCTATTTTCTTCAGGATCCCAAAGGGGACGAGTCCAGGATGCTATCTTTCAGGCTCTCTGGTTGTCCCCAAGAGCGAGTATGGCAAGAAAGCAGTGAGTGGACATGTTTGTTGTTACCCTCGATCCTCCTTGTCCTTGTTTAGCGTAACTTACTCAGGCCAACAACCAGATATCAGGCTTAACTAATCATTTGTTTCTCATCTGGCAAATTGGTTTCTTTGAAAGCAGTTTGGGGATTGATTTGTAAGTCCTGGATGAAGATATCTTGGTTAACAGTGCACTCTAATTTGGAAGTAAAGGCAAATTTAGTGGAGATTTAAAACCTTGAGTTTCATATGAGTGCTGATCATGTGATTGTGGTTACATGAGGTAGGTGTGTTGAGAACCATCCAAACATGCACTGAGGCAATAGATTGATTCAAAATCTCATTTTATGTGTTTCTGCATTGTTACTAGTTTTTGTTCTATATTGTTGTGCTCCACAATGTTTCTGCTGTTTCCAAACTGTCACACAGTTAAAACATTACTACTTTCTATTGTGCCCAGTCAGAGGCGTGTGTACAGAAAAAACAGAAAATTGGTTTAAAAAAAAGTTTTACAAAAATGTACATTCACTTTGAATTGTGATTGATTTGATTTCTGGAGCTTATTCTCAGGTGCTCCTCTTTACAACATCTCACGTGTGTCATGTTTGTCTTTGGCTGAACTCGCCTGACTTCGTGGCTCCAATGTAAAGATTCCTGTCAAACTTTAGCACCCCTTTACAAAAGCACATTTTTCTAATGTTTTTCTGTATTATTTCACATTGCATTGCTGAAGATCTGTTTATTGTCCTGCACACGCAAGAATTGTTGTATCTTCAAGTCGAAGATTCACTGTGAACCCACATCCTATTGATTTCCTGTAGTTTTCGGTTCCGAGATGTAGTGCTTAACCCTTGGTGGCAGAGCAGATTTGTTAGATGTGAGCACAAGATAGAAATCGGAGCATGTCAGCAACAAAGATTACACCACTGTTTACCACTGTAACAATTATTTAAGTGAGACAGGTAGGTGGATTGGACTGCGACTGGATCGTGGATGCAAGATAAAAAAAACATGACGAAAGAGAGAATCCTTTTTGGTTTTTGTTTGTGTTGTCTCTTCCTCACTGTGTGTTATTCTGACCACCAGGGGCAGGCCTCTGCAAAACGACAAGGGAAGTTTAAAAAGGTACTGGATGAGCTAGATACACTGTACAACAGAGCGTCCACTGCTCTCCTGTCATTAGGAAGTGGCTTATTCCTTACCATACGATGGGATTTGTTATATCTTTATGAATTATGTCAAAGCATGCCATTATTGCTGTATTGAAATATGCAATAGGCTAGCCATAATATGTATTTATTTTGATAAAGAGTAGTCAAAGTGTTCCGGTGGTCATTTAAAAATTACCAATACATAATGAACACTATTTTAAGCTTTTATAACTGGGTATTAAAAACATTTTTCTTAATTGATGGAAAAAGGGATAACCAGAAGGAGTCAAAGGACATGACACTGTTAGGAAGAGGGGGAGAATTTGGGATTCTGATTCAGAGTAGTAAAAGAGGTCATGGGTTTTTATTGAACGTATCAGTTATTGTTTGACTAAACTATTTTTTTTATGTGTTCACATAGGATATTGTTCCAGTCGTCTACCACTTAATTCCTGCTCCCAACAAAACCAAAAATGGAGGGAAGGAGAAGGACAAGGAAGGAGACAAAGAGAAAGACGTCAAGGAGGAGTTTGACGAAGCTATGAGAGACCTAAAGATTCAGTGGATGACAAAGTGTGCACAGTAGCTCTACTGCTTGTTCAGCAACACATGGCTTGTTTTTCCTTTTTTATTCTTTTCATTCTCATTTAAACCAATGTGTCATGTTGTCTTTTTGCGGTTAAGGTTAGACACCAGCTCCATCTACGACGAACTGAGGGAGAACTACGCCGATTACCTCCCACTGCACGTGCAAAGACTGCACCAGCTGGATTCTGAAAAGGTAACGGTACACACCAGCAAGAGAAAAGGGGTAATGGAGGAAGCTTGAACGGAATTCAATCCCAGGAGCATTTCATAATTTTCCCACCCTAGTTGGATTCTAAACTATGCAATTATGTCTGTTCACAGTCATTTCTCCTCCTCCTGTTTGTGTTCAGGAGCGTGTAAAGCGTCTGGTGGAGGTGGAAACAGCCGCTGACATAGTCATCTCCCACATTGACCAGACGGCCCTGGCTGTTTACCTCACGTTAAAGACAGACCCTCGGGCTGATGCCGCGTCTATCAAGACGTATGTGTCTCTGTCTCTCTCACTCTCTCACTCACACACACACACACACACACCAACACAACCCCCCCCACCCAAACAACACACACACACACACACACACACACACACACACACACACACACACACAGTATTACTAATAGAAATATGAACATCTTTAGAATCCTTCATCAACTCAAATTCAGTTGGTGGTAATGGGGAAGCAGAGCAGGATAATAGTGGGTTAACCACACACAAACTGAATTACAGTACCCCATGAACAAAAAAAAAATCATTATATGCATTGAACATTACAGATTTGTGATATTTACCAATATTACAATAAACAGATCCTAAACCAGCATGGAACATGAACTGATGGATACATTAGCAGCCAGACTTATGGAACTTGTTCAGCTGAGGTGGTACGCCTCCCAGATTCTGACACATCACTACACTCATTAAAGCGGCATAGTGTAGCTTTTGAGAAGGGAAATAACACATTCTTTGTCTTGCAGAGGAAAAGTTGAATTCATAAGCAATAAACACACTCTAACGCAACTCAATTCACGCAGGGGTGTTGTTGGTACAGCCCCAATTGGTCGTCTGGCGTTACCAGTACCTTTTGGTGGCTAATGTTAGCAAAACTTGTAATAGATATCGCCATGTTACTGACATTAGTGAGTTAGTTTACTGATTGTGTGACTCTGTTTTTGCTACTGCTGCACTACAAATGGGACACAGTCTGGCTTTAAAGGTTTAGTGCTTAACTTTTTTTCATAAAAATGTACGTCAGTTACATTCAAGCCATTGCCAAATGAGTTGATACAAAGCTAATTAAGACTGTGCTCCACAAAACACTCTCCTTTGTCTGTCCTGCTTTGTCACAAGCAACTGCGTCATTTCTTAGAATTCCTAATGGAGGAGACAGGAACTATGCACTGGAGTGCTGTGTGAAATAGTGCCTCTGCTCTTTTCCCTCCAAAGCTTCACTTTTAATTAAGTGTACGGATTAATTTGTGTCAGCCATCGTGATCTTTGTTTCAGGCGAAGCGGCCCCCCTCTGCTTTTAAACACTGTTGGGAAACCCTGAGTAGATTATTAATTATTGATTATTAATTAATTAAAAGGCATTTTTAAAAGTAATTAAAAGGCCTTAATTCTGTCTTTAACATCTGTGTTTCAGTGACATGGAGAAGCAGAAGTCGTCCCTGCTGGACGCGCTGTGCAGGAAGGGTTGCAGTCTGGCCGACCAACTCCTGCTGCCCCCGGCGCCGCAGGATGGCGCCGGTGCTGTCTCCACGGGACAAGCAGCGGCAGAGGAGGAGGTTGGGGAACAAGTGGCCAGCAGTTCTGACGACGCCGTGCACGCCGTGGTTCAAACGCTGATGGATACGTTTTGGGAGGTGCAGAAGTGGGCAGAGCTAACTGACTCCAAGGTAGGCAAAATGTTTAAAAAAATAAAATAATTAAAGAAAAGCCAAAGTTGTTCCATTGTAAAGGAGGACAGCTGGCAAAATTCTGTATTTTTTCTTTTGGTCAACAAATCCCATGAAAAGATTGAATTGAAAGTAAACAATGTCACCAGACTTGTTCTCGTCCCTTTACCTATAATTTAGTTTCCTCAATTTTCTTGCATTGTATGATCAGTCATAAGGACCACACAATCTGAAGGTCGTACCTAAAACAATGAGCTTTGTTGGTTGCCATGATGTTGGGGATCGGGAAAAGTTAGATTTTTCAGCTCGCTCCATTAGTGGTAAAAGAGTGGGTTAAGGCTAATGCTATGAGGCTAACGCCAGAGATGCTAAGCTATGAGCAATATAAGCCTTGTTGGTCTCCCCTCTTATTGCGCATGACATACGTCATGACCGAACGTTACCAATTGGTTATGGCAGATTCAGTGTGGCTCTGGGCAGATCCAGACTCTCTGTACAAATAAAATGTACCAGAGTCTGGTAGGACCAGGCTACTGGTTTCTACCCTGCAAATGTGAATTTGGGTGGATGTACTATATGTTGCTACAAAGCTCACTTCTTTGTATTAATTCAGTAAATGTTAAGCTAATATATTTTCTTTGTCTTCTGTCCTTTCGGCTCAGGTGTTGATGTTTTCATACAAACACGCTCTTGTGAACAAGATGTACGGTCGAGCCTTAAAATACGCCTCAAAGATGGTGGAGGAGAAGCCCAGCAAAGACAACATGAAGAACTGCATACAGGTATGAGAGCAGTGCCAGCTGATATTGATTCAACGTAAATAAGATGAATACTAGATGTTTGGCTGCATACTCTCCAAGCAGAGTAGTAGAATATTTTGCCCTGTTCCCTTGGAATAATCTTCCTGTTTTTTGTTTTTTTGCAGCTTATGCGACACCTCGGATGGATACACTGCGCCACCTTCAGTGAGAACTGGCTACCGGTCATGTACCCCGTAGAATACACACTCTTCTAGGCACAGACACACATGCATGCATGAGCAGCATGGCCATTCATGGTCCATTACATGATACCTTTTGATATCATGTCCCTCAGGGTCAAACATGGTCTATGCATCTGGGTTTTCAAATTTAGAAGTAGGTGGACACCAAAATGAAGGCCGCACTTTATAAGGCAAAAAGGGATAATTTTAAAGATTGTTTGTCTTTAAATGTCTTATGGACCTACAGCTCTGCAGACCATGTGGCCCGACGTATAATTTGAATGCAACCAACAGAAAAACAACACATAATTCAGTTGAAATTAATAAAATGCTCCAAACTATTGCCAGGGCTTGTTAAAACTGTAGCTCAGTGCTTTCTGAGTTGGGTGTTGTCCTTTACTTTGGTGTCATCTACACATTTGGAGGCTTTCACAACCCCACTCATCCTCAGCTGTCTGGACTCCATATCACGTAGATAATCTCATTCTCTCGTGTAAATATTGTGTAAAAGGGACAGTGTGGACTCCAGTGATGCATCCTAAGTCTTGTAAAGAAAAATAAACTGTGACGCCATCTACTCACTTAAAAAAAAAAAATCGACAGCAGAAAAACTCACAACTGGCCGTTCTAATGCTTCAGCGAGAAGACAGGAGGACTTGCTTCTGCACGATGTTCGGACATATGAGGTCCGCCTGATCCCTGGGTTAAAAGGGAGACGCAACTTGATATCTTTTTTTCCTTTGTTTTTTGATTGTTCCAGCCAGGCCAGGTTGATAAAGTTAACATTATTAGTCTTGTTTGTCTTTTTAGGCTCCGACACTGTACACAGAACACAAAACAATATTGAGGTGCCTTTCTACCTGTACCTTTTTT
>NC_045733.1:13396085-13397455 GCF_008692095.1 Etheostoma spectabile
TTTTCTGATGCGATAAAAACCAATGCAAGGCTGCAGAATCAGTAGCGTTAGGCAACACTCAATCGCTTGAAATCATTTCACCCATCAGCCTTTTGGTGTCAAATATCTGCAGTTTGATGTGTCCGTGCGCTGTATGCAGGCCGTCAGTGATTTGTCAGATAATAGTAAGCCACAAACACTGGGCTGCTGCTTACCTCCAAAGTTGTTGGCCACTCATTTTATACTGCAGTTACATGAGCAGCACATTTGACAAACTATCTTTAGAGACCTCACAAAATGTAATGGATGCAGTTTTGGGCAGCGGGAGGATGTTTAGATTTCATTGTTAAATGTTCACGCAGTATTAGACGTGTCTTTGCAGCATACCGATTGTTGCATTTGTACACAGTGTCATAAAGTAATGTACATACACACGTAACATAAAAAATATAAAAATGCAATAGGTATATAATGCAAATATTATTCTAATTGATGTATTTTGCGTATATGCATGTCTTCTAGAATGTAAGGAAAATCAATTGTTTTATTTGAAAGCAGATTTTAGTTCATTTCAATTTGAAAGATTTTTAATCCCAAACAAGATTCTGAGGATAATCCACTGTTTTTTGTGTTTGTGAATGACATAACATGTTACTTGTGAGCATATTTTGTGTACATGAACATTTTCTCCCTACAGAACTGAAATTATTATAGTTTTTTTTTAGTGTTTTCTTCAGATATTTTACTTTAAAGGACCATGCCAGTGGGTTTTGTACTTTTTATCTGATTTACTACAAATAACTTTACATCACAGCTAAACCATTTTGCATCCTATGTTATTTTATATTTTTCAATGGATTTGTTTAGGTATCTGTTTATCTTCAATATATTAGGTGACTTTTGAAACCCAATGGTGAACACCAAGTCTCCATTAAAAGCCCTTAAAACCAAATTTCTCAATCATGTTTTTACTGTGGGCGATGGGGTTCCACATAAACACACAATTTTCTGGCAAAGTCAGAACAGTTTTCATTATGTTACAGAGGATTTCTGTTTGTGCTGTCTCGCTGGGTTGAGCTGGTGCGGCCATATTTCTGTGCGCCAGTCATGATTTGGCAATCAAAACGAGATGAGTTTTGGGGTTGTATGTTTATGTTGTCGCTTGTCAATTAAAATTTGACTAAACCACACCCACAAAGTCCTGATGAAGCAGGTTTGCTGAATTGTTGAGTGTTAAAACTCTTAAAGGTCCCATGACAGGGTGCTCTTTGGATGTTTTATATAGAACTTAGTGGTCCCCAAATACTTTATCAGTAGTCTCTTTCCCAAAATTCAGACTTGGTGGGGAATTACAGCCACTAGAGCCAGTCCCACAATGAGCTTTCCTTAGT
>NC_045733.1:13397465-13403190 GCF_008692095.1 Etheostoma spectabile
CATTTTTGAGTCTGTAGCTTTTGAGGAGGAGAGGGAGGGGGGGGCTTTACCAACTGCTACTTTTCTCGTTTGAAAGCAATGATATCTCTCTCTCATGGGAGGGCCAAATTTTCTGGGCCGGCAAAGCAGAGAAAGGGAAGGTAACCTTGCCCCTCATGACCTCATTAGGAGCAAAATTTCATTCATTTTCTCAAAGGCAGAGCAGGATCCCCAGGGCTTGGTTAACACCCATCGCCATTTCTAGCCACTGGGGGCCCATAGGCAGGCTGGGGGAACTCATATTAATGTAAAAAAAAAAACTCATAAAGTGAAATTTTCATGCCATGGGACCTTTAACAAATTTTGATGCTTAGCAATGCAGTGTAATTGTGCAGACATTTATTTGAAAAATACTTCAATGCTTTATTCTGCACATGTAATGCAACTTTGACACAACTGAATGGAGACTTGATGTTGACTTGATGCTTTTCTAAATGTTCAGGTTTACACGATTTTTAGTTAAGCTTAAACTTCAAAAACACTGGCATGGTCCATTAAAATATCTCGCCTGAATCACGTAACAAACGAGCACACAACTGTTTGTTTTTCCATTGCAAAAGAGGACCATGTTAAAGATACAAACTAGGGCTGGGCAATATGGAGAAATTCAAATATTACAATATTTTCACCAAACACTTAAATATTAATATTGCAAAGATAATGTAGGGTTGACAATTAAAGCTTTCCCAAAGTATTTACACACTACGTTTTGTAAAATAATCATCAGTAATGTGGATATAATGGTTGAGTGGGAAAAGGCAAATAACAGAACAGCTGAAACAGTCTGGTAGGTTCAGAAAATTACATCACTTTACTGTAATGCACCTCGTAAAACTAGTAAAAAAAACACTTGTGTCATATTGCGAAAAATCTCAAACGATATCTAGTCACATATCACGATATCGATATAACATCAATATGTTGCCCAGCCCTAATACAAACTATGTAATAACTACATACTTTTTATCTTTTGTTTGTGATTCTCCATCTTTTTTTTTGCTTGTCGATCTGTAAAAGAAAATGTGAGATTTCCTGTCACAGTCTGTAGTATTGCCTCACTTTAAAGGCAGAATGAGTAGGATGTGTTGGTTGCGATTTGTAAACAACATTTAGCCCTGACCAAACTAGTGTAACGGTACTTGCCAGCGGCGAATCAGTTGTCACAGCCCACGTTGACTCAGGGGTGAAGTGTTTCTGTTTTTAGCTGTGATTTGCGTGCGCTCTCTGCAGCGGCCAGCACAGGCCTCTCCAAGTGTGTAGGGCTTTACTAGAGTCAGTTGGGTTTGACAGACTTTGTCCTCATCGTCTTTTTTTGCCTCTGTTTTCTCCTGTCGCTTCGTCCTTTTTTCTCCTCTTTCCCGTGTTTGGGGTTTGCTTCAGGCAAATGTTACATTCAGGGTTCAGTTGTCTACAGTATGCGTTGCCAATAACAGTCTCTCCAAAATGGCCTTAACTTTCACCACAGGACTGTACCGTCCATTTCTGACACCAGACTTCTCTCTGCTGGTGTCAGGAAATACTTCAGAAATGCTTGTTCTGGATGTTGAGTGTTTATATTTGTAGTCATACAAATTTAGTAAATGCCAATATTTTACAGAATGTTATGAGATAAGGTTGTATGCTCTTAGTATTATATCATTTTATACCCATTCTTCCTCAATGACGTGGGAAAGACCCAAGCAACTGTCACACTATGTTGTGGTCACGTGGAATTAAGTCACAAAAAACTTCAAGGAAAAAGACACTGAATAAAAATGATTTGGAAGAATTTTAAGTGTTCTCTGCTCATCATTTGTAAGCACAGCAAAATGGAATGTGTTGGAGTGTTTCGTTGAGTTATGTAAGTGAGTTTTATTCTTTTTATTGTCCTCGTCATTTGAAATAGCCGGCTAAGAGTTTGTTCAGAAATTAGCAAAGTAGAAGAAGAGGTTCACAGATACAAGGGTTTTTCTTCATTTTTTTTTTCACTGTATTAAACAATAGAAATGTTTAAAAATAAACTTTCAAGTCACATGCCGTTAAAAACAGGACATTTCATGACTAATGTAGACACGCAGTCCTACCAGACTCTTGGACATTTCATTTGTACTGAAAATGAAAAATGAGCTGAAGTACAAAATGTAGGCGGGCGAAGCCAAGCTACAACAGCCCAACATGACACATTCAAATTGACTGCTTTGTCCCCTAGCGGTCCAAAACCTAAAGATATTCGGTTATCATATATGAAATAGAAAAGCATTAAATCTGCACATTTGAGAAGCTGAAATGTCAAACTTTTAGCATTTGTTCTTAAAAGAAATAACTGAAAAGATGACTTGTCAATTAATTAAATAATTGTTTTTACTTCAACACTGAGACATAACTAGTTTGATTCTAATTCTAACCTTATGTAGCACAGGTTTAACTTATTCAGGCTAAATAGGGTGCTTCACAAGGTAGTAAGTATGGCATCAGACCAGGAGAGCATGGAGTAAAAAGTGAAATAAGTGAAAGTTTAAGTTCAAGCAACAACTAAACTAAAACCCTTTCTGCGTTGCCCTTCTTACCGTCTTTAGTGCCTGCTGGTTGCGAGCATCGTAAATCCTTTATAACAGATTATGAGATCATGGGCCCTGATGCACACACGGGCAAAAGACCCTCCTCTCTACATAGCAGCAGCTGACCCTCCAGTGGACAGAGAAATGGGTTTGTTTGGCATCTTTAAAAATTATATTTTTACAGGTAAATCAAATAGTAACTGCAGTTCCGGTGATGGTTGAAAACTGGAGATGAAGAGAGGCTGTCTTAACTCTTGCTACGCCTTCCTGCTAGTACAGTTCCAAACTGACAAGTTTTGATTACATTTTACAAATGAACATACAATTATTATATAAAAACCATCAAAGGAAACAAATAGCTTTACTAATTATTATTGTTATAGCTTAAAAAGGCACTGTGCCATTGTATTATTTGGAGAGAAAAACAAACAACAAATGCAAAACTTAATGGTGGCAGATACTCGCTCTTTGACTTCCCAAAGAGTAATGTTAATATCTTTAAACAGAGGCTCTGACTCAGGAGTCCCTGGGCCCGTAGGGGACATTGAGTAATCCATCCATATCTTTTCTGTCTTTCACACTCTACACGTTGCCATGAAGATCTTCATCTCTTCGTCTTCAGCCAGTATACTTGTGTGGAAAGCCTTTTTAAACTTCTCCATGAAAGTCAGATCAGTCTCATACCTCACCTTGTTGGCCCAGATCAAAGTCGTTCCTGGTTTGCAGAAATGCTTCATGGTGACCAGGAGCTCATCTAGGAAATCGTGATGGTAGACCACATCAGCTGCCAGCACGTAGTCGTATCGGTAGACGGATGTAGGGTAGCAGCGCTCCAGGCCGTCGCCCCAGGACAGAGTTGCCACTTGGGGTGTGTATCTGCAGTGGCCCCTGGTGTTCCTGTTAAGGTTGGCTCTCAGGTTGCTCAGGGCCTCTGGAAGGTCTGTGGCTGTCACCCAGGCACCTGAGGACAGTAGGAAGTTCATTGTTTCAGTTACTCCAAGCCCCCAGTTCATCTAAACTCATAGTACTTCACCTGAACCCCCTAATACACACTGGGAAGAACAATATCAATTACCTAAAGCCCACATGCATACATTCTAATCTATTGACATAACACCTTTTTGTTTTACTTCACTGTGTGAGCCACACAGATGTGTTCTCTTCTGTGTTTCTTCTTTTTAACTGCTCATTACTCCGCCATATCTTTGTTTCTTGTTCTTTGATTGACTTCTACTCTGTACCTGTGCAAATGGCAAAAAAACTTCAGTAACATTTTACTTGAAGTTTTCTACATAAGAGCGACATGACACTGTCATGAACACATGACGCATGAACCCTAAACCTAACCATAACCATAATCATAACTTGTCATGACAAAACCAAATGACACTGAATGACAAAATAAGCATTATGACATAAATGTTTATAACTTCTTTATAATGTTTTATGACACATTCATGACAGTGCCATGTCACTCTTTTGTAGATACCTTCAAGTAACGTGTAACCAAAACCTCTTACCGAGGAGTGCTGCTACAATAGACAGGAGGCCAGTTCCTGCCCCAATCTCCAGGACCGCCTTGTCCATAAGACTCAACTGTTCGCGATGGGTGTCCAGATAGTGACAGAGAGCCAGAGCCTGAGGGAAATCAAGACGACTATGAGTTACAGGGGTGGTATTAAGGGTTTTTAGATCAGTTCTGGGTCGGGGCTCCTGAAGCATCACTTGCGCAGGTTAAGTATGGGCCAGAGGGTCAGAGCAACAAAGATGAGATATAAAATGGCAATTTAACCAACAAGGTCTTTGTATGTGAATGAGAAGCAGTGGTTATTATGTTGTCTAGGGGCCTCAGAGGTTGGGCAGAAGCATCTCAATATATGACCCCCCATATTCCAAAACTGACACAAACACTTTGGCATGTGATTGCACCAGTAAACAGAGCCATCCTATAAATAATAGTATTAACACAGGTACTGTATGTCATTGTGTGGTGAATGAGGTCGCAAAAAAGGTCCTACTCACTGCTGGCCATATCATGCCTGCATACGAGTCAAGACCGCACCTGATGATGATCTCCTGGCCCACGTAATTGTACACCTCTTTATCTGCTTTGTAGAAAAAACACGGAACCCAGGCCGGTCTTTGTAGCTTCTGGTCGGCCGACTCATCTGAATGATACAAAAGTCAGATACTCAGTTCTCTGTGGTCTCTGCTCTGTGTGAGTTTGGAAACATTTCACTTCCTGCTTTTTAATGCATAGTTTCATTTGACCTTTTTTCCCCTCTATATCTTCTTCACCCCCATCTTCACCCCCATCTTCCTTCTCCTCTTCCACGTCTTCTTTTTCTTCCTCCTCCTTGCCTTCCTCTCCGCTTCTCAGATTACTGGTTCCCTCCACACAGTACGTGGACAAAGTATCCATATCAAATCCTGTATGCTGTTGGACTTGGAAAGACAGATAACAGATATGCATTACAACTTCAGCTTCAATTAAACCTTTTTTTTTAATGTAATGTTTCTTTTTTAATTCATTTTTCTCTTAACTTAATTAACTTAATCTTTTTTTATGGGTCTTTCATGTCTTTGTTCCCAAAGTGAGAACAGACTAGGGGATATACAAAATTATTTGCAAGAATTTGTATTGATACATTTTAATATTTAACTGATTAATTAGCTACTGTGTCTATATAATTGTTGTACTTTTAACTGCAGTCCTACAGTTTACCCGACTAAATGCACAAAACAAGTCCTCTAATGGGACCAGGAACAGTCAAACTACATGGGAGACACATTTTCAAATCCTAACACCCTACGTCCAAAGTCTTATTAAAAAATTTCTCTCTGCAAGTGTTTCCCACACAGCTTGTGTGAATAAAGTGAAAACGTCACACTCTAACACCCTACCTGTGACCTTTGGCCTTCCTGCTGCTGCTTTATTTCCCAGTCAAGGATCTAAGGAGCAATGCATCTGGAGACCTCTGACTTTGAGGTTATAGTCTCAGCATCCTGTTGGTTACACCCATCATCATCACTACAAGGGCATGAGGGTATTTTTAGAGCTGTGCTCACTAGGAGAAATGAACACAAGCAAGCGCACATTTGGTAAACACACACACACACACACACACACACACACACACACACACACA
>NC_045733.1:13403200-13405118 GCF_008692095.1 Etheostoma spectabile
CACACACACACACACACACACACACACACACACACACACAAACAAAGTGAAGGAGCCAAAAGGAGAGAGAGAATGACGAGAATGTCATGATACCAACAGCCATGTATCTTGCTTCCAATCTCATTTTAGTTCTTCTCTGCTGGTGCTTTCCAGGAGCCTCCTCGGTCTGTAACCTTAAACTGGATATCATTTGAAAAGATAAATTATGAAGGTCTAAAAAACCTACGGACACATAATGTGCATTGCACTGGTAATGCAGCCCCAGACTAAAAGAGCAGATGTGTTTGGCTTGAGAGCATCTTGGCAGAAAATCATGAATGTGTGCGTGTGTTTTTGCAACAACCTCAATTGCTTTAGCAGAGATGGGAGGCAACAAGATCAAGCTGGCATGCAACCCCTATGTGTTAACATTATATTCAGCCTTGGCCATGAAGTATCACCTCCCAGTTTCAGATATCGTCATACTAAATCCACTCACATCACAAAACTTGAAATCCATCCAAAACCTCAGGAATGGTTGATGTGGAGCAACCTTATTTAGATAAAAGATACAAGTTTAAAAAGTTGATGTGGGGCAGCATTTCAGCTCTGTCTCTCAATGAAAGGCTGTATTTTATCAAGAGACTGTTGAAAGAGTGCTGAAGTTAACCTACCATACATAACATGCCTCTTTAGGGCCGCAGTCTTCAACAGTTGAGTAGGCCTATTCATTTGGCTTGACAATGATACACAGTGCAACCAGCTTAGATAGCCTCTCTGGTTCCTCTTTAATCCAGCATGTGTTCCTGCAGCCACACACACATCCATCACACAGGCAAAAAGACAAGGAATGGCGGGACAGAAAATGTTGGATGGATTTGGAATCATAACTTAGATATCAGATTAAATAGGTCATTTTAATAGCAGGTGACTTGAACTTACTCGTTCCAAGATAATCAAGCTAACTGGTGAGCTTCCAAAACATGCAAAGTTTGTGTGCGACTCATCTTACTGGAGCAGCACATACTGCCCAATATGGATGACCTGTCTTTCTTTATTTGACCTCTTTAAAGTGTTGTGCTGGTAATATTACCCAAAGAAGTCTCATCTAGTTGTAAAAATAAATGTAATATTTAACTTATTTTAATATTTCTTAAATTTGTTGGATTTACATAACATTTGATTAATAAAAGATGTAAATGGACTGTTTTTATATAGTTCTTTTCTAGTCCTAACGACTACTCAAAGCGCTTTTTACATAGTACAGGAACCATTCACCGTTCACACACATTCCCACACTGTGGCCGAGGCTGCCGTACAAGGTGCCACGTGCTCATCAGAAAAACACTCACACACATTCACACTCCGATGGTGCAGCATCGGGAGCAACTCTGGGTTCAGTGTCTTGCTCAAGGACACTTCAACATGGGTCTGCAGGGCCAGGGATTGAATTCACGATTGGCAGGCGACAGCTCTACCACTGAGCCACAGCTGTTTGTACATTGAATTTAAATGTGCAGCGGCAGTGTGATTATGTTTATACAAAGGTAAGCCTGAATATGACAGTAGGCCTATGTATGATGGAAAGGGAAGACCTTATACTATTTTCAGTATTGTTAGGGCCCGAGCACGAAAGTGCAAGGCCTTATCCTGGCCTGAAAGTGCAAGGAACCTTTAGATTTTGTAGAGATTATTATTATTTTTCTGAGACCTTTGTTGCACTCTTGAGGGGGTTGGGATGGACAGAAACTCACAAATATTTGTACACATGTCAGACCTGGTGAAAATTGCCAATTTCTGTAGTGATTGGGCTTGGGCGTCGCCAGGGGGGTCCATAGCGCTCCCTAACGCTATCCGGAAGAAAATGAGACGTTACTATATTACTTTTTGAGGGAACATGCACACACCTATAGGATTATTAGGAACACCATACTAATAC
>NC_045733.1:13405128-13408076 GCF_008692095.1 Etheostoma spectabile
CCCCTTTCGCCTTCAGAACTGCCTTAATTCTACGTGCCATTGATTTAACAAGGTGCTGAAAGCGTTCTTTAGAAATGTTGGCCCATATTGATAGGGTAGCATCTTGCAGTTGATGGAGATTTTTGGGATGCACATCCAGGGCACGAAGCTCCCTTTCCACCACATCCCAAAGATGCTCTATTGGGTTGAGATCTGGTGACTGTGGGGGCCATTTTAGTACAGTGAACTCATTGTCATGTTCAAGAAACCAATTTGAAATGATTCGAGCTTTGTGACGTGGTGCATTATCCTGCTGGAAGTATCCTTCAGAGGATGGGTACATGGTGGTCATAAAGGGATGGACATGTTCAGAAACAATGCTCAGGTAGGCCGTGGGATTTAAACAATGCCCAATTGGCACTAAGGGCCCTAAAGTGTATCAAGATAACATCCCCCACACCATTACACCTCCACCAGCCTGCACAGTGGTAACAAGGCATGATGTTCATTCTGTTTACGCCAATTCTGACTCTACCATCTGATGTCTCAACAGAAATCAAGACTCATCAGACCGTCAACATTTTGTCTTCAACTGTCCAATTTTGGTGAGCTCTTGCAAATTGTAGCCTTTTTTTTCTTATTTGTAGTGGAGATGAGTGGTACCCAGTGGGGTCTTCTGCTGTTGTAGCCCATCCGCCTCAGGTGTGGCGTGTTGTGGCTTCACAAATGCTTTGCTGCATACCTCGTTGTAACGGTGGTTATTTCAGTCAAAGTTGCTCTTCTGTCACTTGAATCAGTCGGCCCATTCTCCTCTGACCTCTAGCATCAACAAGGCATTTTTGCCCACAGGACTGCCGCATACTGGATGTTTTTCCCTTTCCACACCATTCTTTGTAAACCCTAGAAATGGTTGTGCATGAAAATCCCAGTAACTGAACAGATGAAACAGAGGGAAATACTCAGACCGGCCCGTCTGGCACCAACAACTATGCCACGCTCAAAATTGCTTAAATCACCTTTCTTTCCCCTTCTGACATTCAGTTTGGAGTTCAGGAGATTGTCTTGACCAGGACCACACGCCTAAATGCATTGAAGCAACTGCCATGTGATTGGTTGATTAGATAATTGCATTAATGAGAAATTCTTACTTTTATTTCTGTTTTTGGTCCCTACCAACTCTTAAATAATATCTGGAGCTTTAGCTGCTAAATGCTCCACTTGGTTCACCAGCAAGTCTCCAACTAGGTCTGTCTGCTGTTTGGTGCTAAGCAGGTAGTGTACAGTAATGTTCTTTTTGAGCTTTTTAGCTGAAAATGACGCTATGAAAGTGGTGAAAGTGAATAAAAACCATAGTAGCATCAGGACATCCCAGACTTCACTTGTCAGGTTTTGCTCTACATTGTCTGACCTGCTAAACAATCACCAGCATCAGTTGTATTTTAAAGCTCTGCTCAGCTTTGCTTGCTGCTGCCTGTTATCAGGTCCACGCTCCAGGCATTCACGGCCCCCAGAGGAATTATCTAAAGAGAACCATCAGTGGCTTGATAGGCAATCCATTCAACAGTTGTTGGCAACAATAATAAAACCTGATAATGATGGCCATGTGAAGTCAAACAGCAACGGACCTCCTAAATATGATCCACTAGCTCATCAGAAATCCACTTGAAAAATCCAGAGCCATGTATGCCTACATCATCAGAGCTGTGAGCTGACTGGAAAAAAATAACATTGTCAGCCAAGATCTGAAATGTAAGTCCATGCTGCTGTTGGATAACACCCATCTTTTAAAAAATATATATCACTTTAATCCTGCAGAGGTGCTTTTTGATCAATGTGACCTAAAACAAAACAGCATTTGGAGCATTGATGATTAGGGTGAAAGATCCAAAATGCCCACTTACTAAACATGAAAAAGCCTTAGATGTATCAACACATACAGTTGCCAGTTTATCAAAGATCCCTTAAATGATCAGATCAGCAATAAATAAGACTGTTGACTTATTATTGCTGACTGACTGACTGACAGCGAATAAATAATATAATAAAAATGTGTAAAAACATGGATAACAACTTGATATTGTGATATTCTGGCATGTTAAACTATGAATATTATAAAGTCTTGATGTAAAACAGACATTTAGACATTTGCACAAGAGATCCATGAAAACACTTGACATTACAGAATAAATAAACTATTCCTATTCAGTAACACAATTTATACATTTTACCCAATTCTGCAGTCAAAGAAACACACATAAACACACAATGACTATACATTGTGTTAACAGTTCAGGCAGCAGCCTGTCCCTGGTCTTTAGTCCTATTGTCCTTCCTCCAGGCTCTGTACAGTTTGATACTCAGACTGGGGAGGTCGTACAGCTCCTCCACGTGGAAGCGTTGCCGAAAGCGGTCAACGAAGCTGTTCTCTGGGTCCAGACGAAAGCGCATGGCCCACAGGATCTGTGTGTTTTCCTGGCAAAGGTAGTCAAATGTGTCCATTAGCTCCTCCAGGTAAGGATGGGAGTACACCACATCAGCTGCCAGGATGTAGTCGAAACAATGTGTGGCATGGGGGAAACGCTGCTCCACCTCCGGACCCCAGATGAGCTCTGTGACCTAGAAACAGATATGATTTAGGGTGATTCATTTTTCACATTATTTAAAAGGCAAAGCCTACTTTTGCATACTCTTAAGCTGTTTTGCATCATTTTTGGTGTTTCATGAATTGACACAGTAGATTTTATATTTGGTCCATGACCCAAATACACACAGAAAAAAAAAAAGTAACATATATTGCTGATAGTTGTTTTGTCAACAGCACCGTGGTTGGGTTTTTGAGTATTTCTATCTATATAATTTATTTATTTTTTTAAAAGATTTTTTGTGGGCATTTTAGGTCTTTGTTAGATAGGACAGCTGACAACAGGAAAAGAGGAGAGAGAGGAGAGAGGAGAGAGGAGAGAGAGAGA
>NC_045733.1:13408086-13410264 GCF_008692095.1 Etheostoma spectabile
GAGAGAGAGAGAGAGAGAGAGAGAGGGGGAACGATCAACCAGGTGAGCTACCCAAGCGCCGAATATCTAAATATATTTTGTACGTTATAAACTCAACAGTATGAAATTGTTTCTACAGAAAGAGAATAGAAATCCTACCAGAGGGATGTACTTGCATCGTCCCCTGGTGTTGCGCATTACATTGTACTGGAGGTTCCCCAAAACATCTGGCAGGTCAGTGGAGGTCACTTTGGCACCTGGAGAGAGAGAGAGAGAGAAGCTAATTGTTAAAAGAAATGAGACAGCAAAGAGAGTTGTGAGAGCTAATCACTGGATTGTTTTGTTTTCGTACCCAACAGGCTGGATACAACGGAGACAAGCCCAGTTCCAGCACCCAGTTCAATCACATTCTTGTCCGTAAGGTTGTGTTTGTCTCGGTTTGTCTCTAAGAAATGACACAACACCATTGCCTGTTGGGAGACATAAGTTGATAGTTCACTGACAACGGAAAAAAAAAAGACAGTACAGCAGCTAAATATTTGGGATACTTGGGCATACCGAGGGCCAGAGTACAGCTCCATAGAGGTCTGTAGACTCTTTGATACGGATTTCCAGATCAGAAAAGACGTATCCCTCCCAGGCCTCCGGGCCCATGATGGAGGGGTGGAAACAGCGAGCCATTATGGCTTTGGCTAGCTCTGCATCCACAGCAGCACCTGCTTTTGCATCCGTGGGAGAGACAAATTAAAAAAAGCTTAGAAAGTGAGGACAATTTTGCCAACATTTTGAAATGGTCATTAGAATAAACACTATTCAACATTGCTACTGAGGCAAAGTAAATAAAACATGTTACAATAGTGATCAGTAGCCTCAAGCAAATACTGGTGGGTTTTTTAAAGATTATTTTTTGGGGCATTTTAGGCCTTTAATTTACCTTTTTCACAGCAGACAGGTTGACATGTCATAGTAAGAAAGCACAAGTGTATTCAAAACCATTACTGATGGGCGCAATCCACTTAGGAGAGGCTCTGGTATTGTGCATGTTGACTCACCGAAACAGCTTTCAGGGACACTTCATGGGATTGAGCCGTTGTTGAGGTTATCAATTTCAGCTGTGCTTTTCCTACTAAAACAAGTCAAAATGTCTTGCTGTGAAAACGTTCCATGCAACAGGACAGATGAAAACATGAAAGGGGGGAGAGAAAAGGGATTAACATGCAGCAAAGGGCCGCAGGTCAGAGTCAAACCCTCTGCTGCTGCATTGAGGAGTTAACCTCTAGATATGTGCGCCTGCTCTCCCAAACTGAGCTAACCCGGCCACATTGTGATGTTGTTTACGTGTTGGTATTGGCATAGGTGTTCAGTCAAGTCTATGTCAATTGTTGAGTTCAAAGTCAACCGTTTGCAGTCTCCACCCATCTGTTAATGACAGTCTGTTGTGAGCACTGTTCCTCGTTCCCACTGCTGTTTTACTAATTCCTTTTGAGGTGTTAGAGCTCAAACAGCAAGAACAGTAACAAAACATTTAATGGAAACCCATTGCTAATTAGTAGTTCAGCTTAATATGGTAATATTTACTGCCTTGTTACTTGTGCTGTACAGGAGTTGACTGAATTGTTAGTGCATAAACAGTGTAAGACATTGTAATGGAAAGACCCAAGGAGCAGTGTGAAAGGTTCAGACACTAAAATAGTCTAGCCTTAAATCAAGCAGATGATTAATCATGTTGTTTTTCTTTCATATGACCTTACAGACAACATTTGATTCTCTGCTCTATAAATAAATTCCATTTAGTCTCATAATGCCCCTCTGATCCGGCTCTGTTTGTTTGTTTGTAACATCATGCCAGTGTGTCAGACTCCAGCTATGTGTCAGTGCCATTGGTTAGTAACAGCACCTGACACACATCTTCAGTTATGTATAAACACTGGTTTAGAGACAAGGTCAGGGGAGCCCACGGAGTGACAATGCAAAGGTTGGAGTGTTTTTGAGATCAATTTATAGCTGTGTGTATAAATATCTTGGTTCTATTTGTCATCAACAAGCAGCGATGAGATCGTTGCAGGGAATACATATTTCAACACAGCCAAACAGCTAACAAGCTCTGACCTTAAATCCTCAGCTGGTGTATTGGATTTAAATTAAACTATGTATTCATTCTACCTCTGAAATGTTTAAGACACAACTGTTTCAAAAAGA
>NC_045733.1:13410274-13413553 GCF_008692095.1 Etheostoma spectabile
GACCTTGTTAAAAAAAAAAAAAAAAGCAAAACCTGTGCCATACAGCCAGTAAAGCCACTTAAATGATAAAGAATCCTTAACGTTTGTTGTTCTCACCTTCTTTCTTTGTCTCGGAGTCATCCTTCATGACCCTTGGCGGTTGAGTGTCCATGTTTGAAGGAGTCAAAGTAGTGAGGCCAAGAACGCCCCAAACTAAAAAAAACTATAGCAGCCAACACTGCCGTTCTTGATTTTTCGTCCCTGATGAAGACCTTGAATTTGGGTCAATGTGGATCTACTCTCGTATTGGATCCATATCTCAAGCAGGCTGTTGGCTGGCACCGTTTCCCACCTTCTTCTACTCCACCCAACAGCTCTCTCTGGGCATACTTTAACCCTTCTTTGATGCAATAGGACCGAGGGACAGCGACAGCTGCACTGCTGAACTGGAGCTGGGGAGGAAGGAGGCAACTGAAATACTGCCTGAAAGAAATGCAAGGGATGTGTGGCAGTGAAGACATGCACCTGTCTTAAAGTCTTACAGTTAACACGCCAACACAACAAATAACAACCCAGAGCCAGACTTTGGAAATACTTCAGCTACAAAAAATGTACCTCAGAGATTTAATGCAACATATTTCCAATCCTCTCACAGATACACGTCTCAATAGTTTACAAAACATATTCTGAAAGAATACAGAAAAAGCTCAATTCATCACTGTTCATGATTCCTTTTTATATTGACCTTATACATATCAAATATAATTTCACATTATTTGGGAGTGTGTGACATGTTTTACACTCAATATCAGCTTGGACAATTTCTGTAAATGTTATGTTGAGTTTTTTGTCCCCCTCACAACTTCTTCGCCCTTCCCTTCCCTCTTGTGCTTCCTCTCCCTCTTGTGCTTCTCCCTCCGCGGCCCCGTCGGCTTCCTTCGAACACAGATCGGGCTGTAACCATAGCAACTTCAGCGCCACCATTGCTGTCTTCCCCCGAGCTGCTGCTGCTGCTGCTGCTCCTCCTGGTCCTCTGAGGTCCAGTCTTGGTAGACTGAGAGACGGCCTTCACTGAGAGGGACTCCTGGCTGGTGCTGCTGACATCCTTCAGAGGAGATTTGACAATCACCTCTGACCCCAGAAACCCCCCTCCTGCCACAGTCCTCTCTTCTTCTCTCTCGCCTCCTCCTCCTTTCTTCAGACTCCTGTTTGCTTCTTTCCCTTTTTTAGATTTGGATGGGGATGGCATCTCCTCCTCACTGTTCTCCTCCTCCTCCTCCCCGTCTTCTCTCTCCTTTCTCTTTAAGCAGGTGATGGCTCTGCGGAGTCGCTGGCTGCGGATCGCCTGCTTTTCCTGTTGCTCCATGCGAAAGAAGGAGTCGATCCGCAGCTGAGTCTAAATCAAAACAGTGAGAGATAAAGTATGAATGAAAAAAGTGGATTTATTCCCTCAATTACTGACTTTTTTCAAACTTACAAGATCAAACTGGAGACATTTAAGAGTGTGTGACAGAGAACAAGAGTCAAGATTCTTTCAATTGTACAGTACATCTGATGTAACCCCACAGGCCCATCAGATGAGCTCAGGTACCACTCGTCATGCTCCAAATATGTTCTTATGAACGGATTGTATTGTTACTCAACATTATTAACTACAACATATAAAAATGGATAATGTTACACTATTTGTTGTGTATGATTGTCAATGTTCAAGTTTGCATTTGCACTCTCATCACTTACAATGGCAGAAGCTAGATTTGTAAACCACTTCTCCATTACTTTTAGCTACCAATATCCACTGTTTATTCATGCTTTGTTATTTTAAGGGTTCATCCATTACTTTTAACTACTATACTATTACAACTTCTCTGCTCGATTGCTAATGCAATTGCAACACATGGTGTTGTGATGATGGTCAGCTTGTAAATATAACAAAGATCAGCATCACACCAATCTGTCTGTTTACTGTCCTCTTTAACACGTGGATTTATATTTCCTAAATCTGTTTTAGTTAAGTCATTAGCTTGCATATAACTGAAAAAGTATCCCTGGTTACCTGCTGGATGTTGAGCTGCTTGATCACAGGCTGAAGAGTCTCCTCTGTCCTCCGACTGCTCCAACCAAAACGACTCAGACAGAATGTAAAAGACTAGTTAAGGAAACTTTATACGTTGATGACAATCACACACACCACTATACCATACAACACAACACAACACAACACACGCACACACGTGGATATTCTTTGATCATGTCAAGTTGTGGGCGTCCCCAGCTGAAGAAGCTCTCTGATTGGTCCACAGCAGGTTGCAGGTAAGCCTGAGCCACCGCAGGGTTAGGGAACCCAGGATGCAGTTTTAGGTCCCTCAATTTCTTCTTAACCTTCGTGTCCCGAGTATCAGCTACCAGACGCTTTTTCTCCTGAGCCTCCAACCACCATTTACTAAAGAAAAGAAAGAATATCATCATTCAATGTTTAAAAGGCTTCTTTTTTTTAACAATATAAATCTTAATAATATAGAACTTAAAAAAATGTGACTAAACGATTAATAAAATAGCCTTAAAAATACACACACACCTGAACTGTGAGAGTGGCTCCAAGCCTGGCCCCGGGAACTCATTCAGTATCTCCATGCCAGTAACGTGTCCGACCCCCGGCACGCCCTCTGTGTAGTCACTTCCGAGCAGATAAGCCAGGTTTATCAGTTTGGTCCTGTCCAGGCCTGAGACAGAGAGAGGTTCGATTGGAGTAGAACAAGATGGAAACTAAATAAATATGGTAAGAGTGAACATATTGTTATTTACGGACGCATAAAAGTCAGGGTATCGGCAGGTTTAATAGAAAAAAATCTAACAACATGGCATTATGAATGTGATAAATGAACAAATAAATGTCTGTGGATTGTTCTGTTTCTCCCCAAAGCTAAAGACCAAAGGAATTTTTAGATGCACCACAAAATTAAAGATTTAAAAGTCAAAAGTGGAAAAATGTAGACACAAATTCTGTCTAAAAATATACAAAATGTTTTATATATTTTGTTGTTTTTGGCATCAACAAAAGAAAGGCATTTTTTTTCATTTTTACAGAGGAAATGAATGATCAAACATGTTACTTTATAAGCACCAAACATAAAGGTCCCATGGCATGAAAATGTCACTTTGAGTTTTTTTAACATTGATATGAGTTCCCCCAGACTGCCTGTGGTCCCCCAGTGGCTAGAAATGGCGATAGCTGTAAACTCAGCCCTGGGTATCCTGCTCTGCCTTTGAGAAAATGAAAGCTCAGATGGGCTGATCTGA
>NC_045733.1:13413570-13423711 GCF_008692095.1 Etheostoma spectabile
GGTCATAAGGAGCAAGGTTACCTCCCCTTTCTCTGCTTTGCCCGCCCAGAGAATTTGAACCACCAATGAGAGCGAGATATCATGACTTTCAAACGAGCAAAGTGGCAGTTGGTCAAGCCCCCCCCAACTCTCCTCAAAAGCTACAGACTCAGAAATGGCATACACTAAGTAAAGCTCATTGTGGGACTGGTTTTAATGGCTATAATTCTGCGCCAAGGCTGAATTTTGGGAAAGAGACTTCAGATATGGTAAGGTCTATATAAAAGCCTCCAAAGAGCACCAAGTCATGGGACCTTTAAACAGATGATGGAGAACACTGACCCAGTTGGTTCTGCAGGTCACTGTACTGGTAGTGTTCAACATATTTGTTCTGGCTAAAGAAGTTCTTGTAGACGTGTCTCCCTCCAAACAGCCACACGTCTGAGTCGTCCGTGATGGTCCCGTGGGTGTGTTCAGCGCGGTCGAGTGCTGCACACTGAGCCTCGGCTTCCATCGGTGCCACAATGTACGGCACGCCAAACAGCCGCAGCAGCTCCTGGTATCAAAGATGAAACCGCCATTACTCGCACATAAAACACACAATAGCTAGGTACCAAAGCTGATGGTTTGTGTCCTAATCTGCACACATCAGGGTTATGCTGATTTCTTGATGACACTATGTTTTGCACCGTGATCTTAGAACTTTAACCCTTTTAGGATGTGCATGTTTCGGGCAGTCATCTGAGAAATACCTCTTAGAAGCATCCAAACAGCAGAGGGGATTAATGAAGAATTGCACTTAAGAGGTTTTACATTACGTGGTGATGCTACATTAAACGCTGACGGCCTGTGATATTTAATAGTGTGTTGACCAACATATGCACATTTACCGCAAGGATTGTAAAGTAATACTGACTGCATGGCTCTGGGAATGTATGGCAGAGGCACCACAAACAAATATATCTCCCAGTTGCCTTCTCCAGGTTGTCATACTGTATATCAATGTTTCTCAAACTTTTTCAATATTGCACCCCCTTTGAATAGCTTTTTTAAGCCAAGTACTCCCTGATCAGCCCAAAACATTTCTGGTAGAAAAAAATGTCTATATAAAAGAGGAACAGTACAGCGCCGGCAGTGATAGATTCACTAAACAACTACCTTTATTAAGCAAAAACATTGAAATGCTACATTTCAAACGTTAAGAATCCATCACTTAGTTCATTCATTCTTATAGTATAATTATTTGAGGAATTATGCATGACATATTTTCAAATTAGCATTTTTGCAAAGATTTCACGTACCCCCTGCGGTACTCCAAAGTACCCCCATTTGAGAAACACTGTCATATATCATGCATGTGTATCTACATTTGTGTTCTATTTTTACAATGAACATTCTTTGATAGCAGCTCATAAGTTCCTTAATTATAAGTGTGAGGGTTGGAGTGCATTTGTGGTTTAAATTAGGGCTGCATGATATGAGGAAAATATCCAATTGTGATTATTCGGACACATATTGTGATTGCAATATGATTCATGATTTTGGAAGGAATGATCATTTTTGTAGCATTTTTGTTATTTTCACTGAAAAATATTAAAATGAAAAGCATGATCGTAATAGTGTGATTTTTGCGAGGATCTGTACCAAGCAAAGATTTGTAGGGACGGGATGTTTCTGCAGCACTACATTACCTCATTCAGACTGGTTTGACACATATTTTGCCTTTAACAAATATTGTGCCGCCCCTGCGATTTTGGATATTGCGCTGGTCCATATTGCGATTTTGATAAAATTGCGCAGCCCTAGTTTAAATGTGTCCGTATGTCCTGATGTGATTTCACGGTGTCTTTGGTTCACCTGGCTTTCCAGGTGCATCTGTCCAGTGACTGTGTTCGCCATCCTCTCCTGCTGCTGTTTCAGCTCTCTCAGGCTGCTCTGCTCCGCCTGGAGGGAGCTCTCCAGCGCCTCCAGCTCATCCTGCAACACACACACACACACACACACACACACACACACACACACACACACACACACACACACACACACACCCACACACACACACACACCCACACACACACACACACACACACACACACACACACACACACACACACACACACACACACACACACACACACACACACACACACACACACACCACACCAAAATATCAATCGTCTTGTTATTCTGTTTTAAATCCTAAGGGTAACTTTTATATTCTTTAAAATAGTTGTAATTTTAGGCAAAATATTGCATGTCTAAACAAGCTTACCACATCAAAGTGTTCCCATTCGTTGATTGCTGGAGTTGAGCTGGATTCTTCTGTCTCTGTTCCGTCCTTTAGCGCTTTCTCTTCTGTCTGTCTCTTTTCGTCTTCTTCTTCCTCTAGTTCCAAAGCAGCGGCTGGAGCCTGTGTCAAACCTTCCTGTGGCTTTTCTTCCTGCTTGGTCTCATCTCTGCAGACTTCATCTGGAGGTCCTTTCTCTCCCGCCATTACTAGCGAATCATCTGCATCCTCCTCTCTAAATTCTTCGTCTGACACCTCGATGAAGCTCTCTGGGGAGAAAAAAAAAAAAAACTTTAGTTAAGTTATGAATGAGTGTGATCTTTTTTTTTTAATGTAACTTTATTTTCCTTTTTGTTGGTAGACAACGTGTAACAGACATATAGATAGCACATAGCTACATATTGAACAACAATCACATCATCTATGGCAATTGATAGAAGAAAAAAACTATAATTAGCAAGAGGAACAAAAAAAAAATATAGAAAATAAATGAAACAATTATTTAAAATAATTAAAATAACATAACTAAATAAGGGGGCGTTTGTCTCTAGGGTATCAAGGACAAATTAAGAGTGATGGCAGGATGGGAGTGATCCCACTGCAGTTGATAGAAGAGAAGTAGGAAATGAATGGGTTCTAAAATCCTCCTAAAGTTCTCCTGCTTCCCATCTCTCAGATATCTTACATTTTAAAGATGGATGCAGCTCATTAAGTCACACACCCAGTTTATATGATTAGGTGGTTGGCTTGACTTCCAATTAAGAAGAATCAATTGCGTGGCTATTAAATACAGAAGGCGAGAGCACCGTTATGGAGGTTTGACGAATTTTCAGTTTTTCAAGAGAGAACAAAAAGTGCAACAAGTGGGTAAGGTTGAATTACAGAGCCCAGTGCAACTGACATAGAATTAAAAATAATGTATTTCCAGAAACCAGTCAAACTAAGCCAGAACACGAGAAGCTGGGGGGCCTGTCTGCACCTATCACATGTCGGATCTATCTCTAGTTTGATCTTTGCAAAAATTTATTTAAATTGGACAAGACTATAACAAATGAGTGTTATCTTAACCCAACTATTACTGCACCTTCCGACTCGCTCTCCTCACTGCCCTCCGACTTCACATCATCTCCATTCCTTTCCCCTTGAGCTTCGATCATCTTGTTACTCCTCGGCTTTACCAACGCAGGATGAATTTCAGTCCCAAATAGTGGAGCAGAGAGATTAATGGATAATGCGTTTTGATTGGAAGCAGCAGCAGCCTGTGGCTTTGTGTTCAATCCCTCCAGCTCTTCTGGTTTTGGTTTCTCTAACTGTCCACTACTTAGTGTGTGTATAACCTCCGTCAACTGTCTGCTCTTTGTCTCCTCTTCTGACTTCATCTCTGCGTCAGGAGTTTGTTGCTGCGCCGCAAAGCGAAGTGCTTCATTTCTCTGACCGATCACACTCTCCATCTCATCTTCAGAACTACTAACAATCAAACAGTCTTTTACGTGTAAACGGTGGCCTGTTGGGTTCCCTTTAAAATCAGATTTTTCATTAGGCAAAGGGTTCACATCTTCAGGTTTTGCCTCTTCCTCTGAGATGGTGATGACCACTTGTGGCCCGGGATGATGAATATTTGCCTGCAGTTTGGTGGATGTGCTGCTGATTAGAGTGCTGTGTACAGCAGCGCCATCTTCCTCCTCAGCTAGAGCTTGTTGGATTGCCAGCAGGGTGCGCGGGGACGTACTGCCGTCCTTATCATGGTCCACCTTCTCCTCGTCTGAGCTGTCGCTCATTGCAGCCTGGATCGCCTTGAGCGTACGAGGCGAGGGAGGTGATGTGTCTCCCCGAGGCGGTTTTAAGACCGAGGGATTGGAGTTTTTTGAGGAGGGACCCTGCACTTCTGCCACGTCCTCGCAAGCAGGACGCCACAGTGGCTCAGGTCTGTCCACTGCTCGTCTTTGGCAGCCTGTCAGGGAGCTCCCAGACCAGGCTGCAGCTGCAGGTCGGCTCTCGGGGGCAGTCTCACTCTTCTTTTTGGAGCCTGTGTAGAAAAAGCGGCGTGGTGTTTTTAATATGAAAATTAAGACAAGTTTACATTTTCGGATTCGGCCCATTCCACAAATCAGCCTTTACTTTACAACAACCACTGTCTGAAACACATCAGAAGGTTATGCATGTTGTTCCCGACAACCATAGATTGAAATATGGCACCAAATGTTCTTGCAGAGATTTAATATAGGATGTCACACTAAACTATTTGTTTGCTTAACTTGATATTAAAGTGACACTGTCACAAAATACAATTGTGAGCAGTGTTTTGGAAACTTTCTTTTTGATACGTTTTAAACCAATTATTGATACTTTTCCTGTTGAACATTGAAAAGCTGTTATTAGTCCTTTGACTGAGTGAACACCATCATGGCTGCCCTCACCTTTAATAAGGATATAGTGAGAAGAGTCTTCTGACACCAGTCGGTGGGACTCTACGCTCTGACTCTGCTGGTCCCCGTCCAGTTGGTAGAGCTGTGGAGTGCTGCCGCTGCTCTGCTGTCTCATCTCTTTCTCCACACCCTCCAGTCGCTGGTTCAGCTTGTTCCTCTGCAGCAGGCCGGTAAGCTGGTACTGTGAAAAGTCTCCTGAATGCTAAGAGAAGTGAAGAAGAGTCTGTGAGCTTGAAGAACAGGAGATGGGTGAGATGGGTGAATGTGTGGGTGTGCCACGAATGAGATCTAATAGTACCTCTGGGGGTTTGTGGTACATGGTCCGACGTCTTTTGGAGAACTCTTTCATGTCTTTGAGTATCTCATGTTTCATTTCAGGAGGCAGGCTGGCAAACTCCTCTGAGTTAATGTCCACTGAGTTGGGGTCTTCATACAATTCTCCCTAAGACACAATGAGCAATCTGGCTTTAAATCTCAGTTATCAGACAGGGCATTTACACAGAGAAAGGCTGGGCGATAAAGCCAACCAACATAACAACAACATAGATGTTTTTTTTGGTCATGACAGTAGAGTTTTATGAAACAATCAAGAAGATATGATCCCTAAACAGAGGCCTTCACTGCTAATTTCACTCAGTGAAAACCCTTTATTGCTACACAGCCAGGACCAGACCAGGATCCAACAAAAACCAAGCAATATGAAAATACAATTAAAAACCAAAATACGGGGCACCCATCTAGAGAAGATTTCAACCTGCGGCCCTATGCTGCGTGTCATTTCCCCTCTGTCTCCCCTTTCATGTCTTATAAAATATATATACATATACCATCAAAATTTGCTTGAATAAACAACTAAGTATTTGAAGCTATTTTATTTGGTGTTGGTGCTATAGAATGTGATGCTCTTGTGCATGTAATCCTTTTACCTGATACATGTGATAGCCGTCATCCGTCTCCTCCAAGTCTTTCTCTTCTTCCTCCTCCTCCTCGGAACTGCAAGAACCAAACACTTTAAAAATGATTATACCAGTATTGTAGGTGAAATTGTATAAAACAATACATTTTGTGTGCTCCTGTCAGTGTTAACTTGTCGTTGATTAACTTGACTTTCTTATCTAACATATGTGAAGATGAAAAAGCTTTTAAGGCTCCTCAACTGTTTAGAATGCAGATAATATGACTGAATTACCACTTTATTTACTATAACTAGCAAATAGTAATCTTCTCCAGGCCTCTGACCTGTTTTTGTCCTTCTCCTCTGCAGCTGGCAGGGCTGGTAGAACATACATGTCGTCCACCCCATCTCTCCTCACAGTGGAGAGGCTGGGTAGAGGGTCCTTGCTGTGGCAGGACAAAAATGATTAGATTACCAGGAGAGTAGACAGTTTATCTTGTAGCTTTTAAGAAATTATTTATTCAGAGAGTAGGTAAGTAGAGAGGGAATGAAAGGAGATACATGGCCGTTTTTTGTTGTTGCCAACCCTCCATTGTACACTGCCACAGTCTCTTTACCTTTGGTCTCCTAGTGCAGCTTTGATCGCTTGTCTCTTCAGGAATGTTTTGAGAAGTTTCTCATTAGTCTGTTTCGACTCCCGGCTCAACTCTTCTTTCCTCTGCCTCCTCAGAGCCTGTAGAAGAGCCATGGCCATGTGAAAAGACAGAATATGTGGGAATCACATCCATTTGGAAGAAATATCAAAAAGTATTTTTTAACACAGACTGCTCGTGTGGCTGTTCAGACAGAATTGGACGAACCAGAGTCTGTTTCTTCAGCAGTGGTGCGTCCCCATCAAATACAAAGACTGGCCTGATGCGGAAGAAGAGCAGCTTACAGATGCGGTTGAAGAGAGTGAGGAGGTGGGCGTTCTGGACACTGTTGCCTTCACGGTCCCTCACCCCCTTCACTGCCTGGTTCAGCCATATACTGATGTCTGGAGGGGTCTGGTTAAGGTTGAAAGTCAGTTACAATACATCTGACAGAGAGATAAAGACGATGGGACCCTGCTCAAACAATCACAGAGAGAAAGATAGATGTATAGATCACAATCAAGTCAGGATACCAACAGCAAGGACCTTTCCCTCCAGAGTCTCAGGGTTGATGGGTTTCCCTGTACTCTCCAGCAGCCTCCAGAGTCCATGCACTCCCATTATAACTATTCACTTTATTCCGCGCGTCGGTGACATGGGTGTATTAAGAAAACAAGGGGGGCGCCATGTTTGTTCCATAGACAGTGAAAGAAACGTTTGTTCCGGTTTGTCCTATGGGTTTTTCTAAGAACTTCCGGTTGAGCAACTCTGGCCACATCAATTGCAATTTCTTTAACCGTCTATGTGCAGTACATCAGCACATTAGCTGGCTAGTTATTTTAGTAAAGGCAGGAAGTGTTGCCTGAGACACAAAACCCAGGGCAAAAATCGCCCCTTTCAACTCGTCAGAGCCATTAGAGAAAGTTCAGATCAGGCCAACTGTTTCCGGTGACAAAATAAACAGCTTGCTTGCAGCTGCTTACAGAAGGTTGGACCCAGTTACCCGGCTGGTACGTTATCTAACTTTTCTGAATTCCCAAATCTGATCCCAGATAATGCTACTAAGAGGGGTCTTTCCGTGTAGCAAGCCGCTATCATGATATCGTGTTAGTATAACTTGGGGTTGTTAAAATTCCCGTCAACGCTGCTCGACAAACGGCTAACCGTTAGCAAGGTAACGTTTAGCTAACCAGCTAAGTTAGCTACCGTTATCGTGGAAGATTAGCTAACGTTATCAGTACCTCAGCTGTTCAACCTGACCTTTGACCAGCGGCCGTCTTTCATCGCCGTCACTAACACTGAAGGCTAGGCATGTTCACAACAAAACCCTGTCTCCATTGTTAATTGTCACAGGACGACGAGTCGCCTGGTTTCACCTGAACTACTGTCTTCCTTCTCAGCTAACACCACCTCCACCATGACTGCTGCTGTCAGAGGTATGTAACGGTATTGTTTTCATTTGGGACTACTTTTATTTAGGACCATCAGTTATAATTAATTTTTTCATTCTGTTTATGGTTTAGCATTTACATATCATTTATCTTCAGGTTATTACACAGAGAACTGCTTCCTTCTTATTCTCAGCTTTCATAGTTAGCCTGTTTAGACTGATCAAGATTGTCTTTCATTAAAACTTTAAAATAATAAATGAACATACAGCATCTTAAGTAATCACCTGATTATCAGATTGTGTCACTGCTGCTCAACGCTGAAAAATAACATCTCCACTCATCCATACAGCTATGGCTGGGTGTTATTTGAAATGTTTCAATACTTGTGCCCACTCAGTGCAGAGTTTATGTGCTGATATCAAAACCATAGTCTGGTCCAGACCTTACTTTGAGGAATATAATCATTTTAGTTTTTTCATTTAACATAAGAAGCCAAAATGTATGTTTAATGTTGTCTAAACACACACTGTAGGTTCACTACCAAGCCCTACGTGCTGGAGGGATTTTGGTGGCTATACCATGATGTATGTTTGACACCTTGAAGTCTTTGTCTGTGTAATTTGGTATTTGCAGATCAACTGTTTTTTGTTGTGCAATACAAACAGTGTGTTTTGTAGGAATGTTCCCACCTGCATTTAGAGCGGCCCACATCTGATTGGATCAATCAGGACACATTTAAGTTCAAAGTGTAAACTTGGTTATATTAATTTATTCCAGGCCCTGCCAGTGTGCCTATCCGAGGCACTGGCGATGGCATGGAAACTGAAAAACCGCCCGCCATCCTGGAGGTAAACACGGAGACACTGCCACCAGGCCCGCCTGCAGTTCTCCTTCTGAAGGTGGCTAGCCCCAAACACTGTCCCAAATCTACCCATCCCACTCCCCCCCAGCCTCTCGGGGTGCTCCACCTCGGCAGGGTGAGTCGAGAGGCCTGCACAGAGGTGGATGCTGTGAGGATCATCGTCCCACGTGCTGCTATTAGCCGGCACACCCGTACAAGACCTGCGGAGGGTAAAGGGGAGGCTGGGCAACAGACTGAGGAGCAGGGCTCTCCCCCGCTGCCTCTGGTGGAGGACTGGAGAGGACAGCTGGATAAGCTGCAAAACTCTGAACGCAGGCTGCTGCAGGACAAGGAAGGGCTTTCCAATCAGCTCCGTGTGCAGACAGAGGTAAGGGCCCAAATGAGGCTGATACAGTTTATTAAGATATTAAACATACTAGGCTTTGCACAGTCAGGGTTATTGCCGTTTTATGTCTCAAACCATGCAGGAATTATGGGAAATTTCAACTATATAGCGTTCACTAATAGCAATGAATTCCAATGTTTCATGTAAAATTGCTTGAATTTATAATTCTGTTCAGATAAGTCCAAATTGGTAATATAATATAGTCATGCTCCTTATTGTCTATTTGAGTTGATTAAGAAATGAGTGCACTGTATTTTTGTCTTTTCAGTGATTACATGCTTTTAAGTGAAATATAAAAGAAGTTTATTTCCTCATTCACACACATACAGCTGTAAAAGTATTTTTGGTAACTTTCATCCGTGTGCCAGGTGAACCGGGAGCTGAAGAAACTGCTGGTGGCGTCGGTGGGTGATGACCTTCAGTACCACTTTGAGCGTATGTCACGGGAGAAGAACCAGCTGATTCTGGAGAATGAGACTCTAGGCCGGAGTCTGGCACACACCGCAGAGCAGCTGGAGCGAATGAGTATCCAGTGTGATGTTTGGAGGAGCAAGTTCTTGGCCAGCAGGTATGAAATAGCCCAAACGATTGTGTGACAAATGGAAGAAGAGAAGTGGTTGGAAATTAATTAAAAAAATAAAAATAAAAAATGATGGGATGTTTTATTTTTGGGCACTACCAGCTGCTATGCTCTCATCCTTCAAGCATCTGACATTTCTGTCTCCTGGAGGAGGACAAATCAACAATTAAAAAAAGATTCTTCTTCTACAAGGATCAATTAGAGATGAGATAATATTATAATGCTGATCAAAGCACTTGCATCAAGGTTGTCATTGTCTCCTCAGAGTCATGGCAGAGGAGCTGACGAACGCCAGAGCAGCGCTGCAGAGACAGACCAGGGAGGCCCAAGGAGCTATCCAGGACCTGCTGTTAGAGAGAGAAGAGTTCTCCAGCAACATGGTTCTCACTCACAGGTGTGTGTGCGTGTGCGTGTGCGTGTGCGTGCGTGTGCGTGTGCGCGTGTGTGCGTGTGCGTGTGTGTGTGTGTGTGCGCGCGCGTGCGTGCGTGCACAAATACATACATATTGGAGAACCCTTTTGCAATTATGTAAGCACATAATGTAATCTGAAAACTGCTGCCCCGGTTTAAAAAACAATGCAACTGATCTCAGCCGGTATTCTGTCTAAGTGACCCCAAACTTTTGACCGGTAGTTCAATTCAGTTTTATCTATAGTATCAATTCATGACGAGTTGTCTCGAGACACTTTACAGATAGAGTAGGT
>NC_045733.1:13423721-13423858 GCF_008692095.1 Etheostoma spectabile
TAGACCACACTATAATTTACAAGGACCCAACAGTAAGCGACAGTGTCGGTGTCTGACGAGCCGGTTGGGGTTGAAATGAAGAGTGGTAATAACAGTCACAATAAAAGATAATGGAACAGTGACTAGAAATAGTAGTT
>NC_045733.1:13423868-13429427 GCF_008692095.1 Etheostoma spectabile
CATGACATAGCAGGGCACTGCACGGCATTCCAAGGCACAGCAGAGCGTAGCAGGATGTAGAGTGTGTGTCCCATGTAGGCTGAGTATTTGGCATTGGCCCGGGTTTGCATCCGGCGTGCGGCCCTTTGCTGCGTGTCACCCCCACCCTCTCTCCCCCCTGTCCTCACTATCTGCACTTAACTTAAAATCCTACAGATGTGGAACTTGGTTAAGTTCAAAGTGTATTATTAATTATAAATAAAGTTGTAAGTCCACTTTTGGCATTTCCTTAAAAGTACGCACTCTATTCTAGGTGTCCACTGTCTGGTGCATTTGTTGAAAAGGGCTGTTCCAAAGGAGGGTGATAGAGAGCAAGAGAGAAGAAAATAATTTATATCAGAAGGTATAATGGAATGATTTGATAACTAATAAGAGCAGGAATGAATTAATAAATGAACACTTGTGACGTGTAAAAATTGCATTTTACCGAATTAAGAGGACATTATTGGAAAAATTGCACAAAGTTGCACTTAATATTAGAAATGAAGACAACTCTTTGTTTTGCATCTTAATACAGTACATTATAGTTCACTTAGAGCCTTCACTTTAGCCTATGTTAAGAAATCAACCATTCATGGCAAATAAATGGAAAGGAACTGCTTTTTGAAGGAACTGTCAACGAATCTCCGCAGCAACGAGGATCCTACCGGGAGAAGGTCTCACACTGCTCAACAATAGATGAGCTCCAATGCACAGCATTCAGAGATGGCTGGATGAGCGTCCCCTCTATGTTTGACTTAGCCAAGTCTTAGCCAAGTCAAACATAACAGAAATGTTGAACACATAAGGTTCCGGGTTCACAGCTGAGCCCCTGACACTAAAGTGTGTGCGCCAGTGGTCGCTGGCTGTCAGTCACATAGAATTAAAGGGGCAAAGGCCATTCAAGAGTTTGTGCACCTTTGCAACATTTTGTTAGCACAGATGATGATGATGTGCTGACGTTGCTCACCTTTCTGTCTTCAGATCTCTGGAGCAGCTCCTGGTGTCCCTGCAGTGGGGTAGACCGCAGACGTACTACCCGAGTGCACAGCCCCTCAGCACAGGAGAGCTGGCGGCAGCCAATCACAAGCTAGCAGACGCCATCAACTCCCACCTGCTGGGTAACACCAGCAGCGTGGTGAAGAGCAGCAGTGCTACGGCGGAGCAGCTCTGCAGCACTCCGGCCGAGAAGATGGCCGAGAAGGTACGAACTTCGTATCGGTGTACAAATCTGACCGTTATCGTAACATTTGTCATTAACACCCAGAGCTTCACAAATGTTTTCTGTTTTTTTTATCTTAGGTGCTGAAGAATTTAGATCCAATTTCCTGTTCAGAAAACACAGCAGACCCTCCGCTCAGGGACTCCACCCCCTCAAACTGTCTCAGCATTAAGAAGAGCATCGGCAGGTTTCACCCATATACCCGTTATGAGAACATTACTTTTAACTGCTGCGAGCGCTGCACTGGAGACATCCTGGTGCTGTAGGGGTGGAGGATCAGCAAAACGTCCCCCTTTGGCACCAATGCAGCATCACAGCTTCTTACGAATGACTGAGATCTGAAGAGGAGTGTACTCTGGGGGATATTGCTGTTGTGTCAACTTCTACTCCTTCACTCCACACCAAAAGTTTGCTTCTCCAGCAAATGTTTCTTTTCTATCAGCTACCCACTTTAGTGCATTGCATCTCTGGTCTTTGGATTTCCACAATTTCAGATGTTTTTAAACTTGATCAACCTGCTGTTCATTTTGCTCGCTTTAACCTAAAAAAAAAGTTTGTTCAGGGATCATGATGAAAACAATGCATATTAGAGCCATTCTAGTCGGGTTTAAACTATGGTAAATGTATTTATTGTGAGGTCAAGATGAGTCAGTATTATGTGGTGAACAGACAGTGTCTGCTTATTCAAACTTGAATATAAGGCTTGTGTATAAATTGTTAATTACATAATCCTACTGTATAATAAGTCAATGTGCAAACAATCGAGCAAACAGGCTTTATTGATATGTTAACATTGAGCTAAGTGTACAGTCCCACATGCTCTGTACCTGTATGAGCGATGATGCCTCTATACTGCAGGGGTGTCCCAATTTCTCAGTATGATGGTGCTATTGTATTGAATTAATATATTTTGTACAATGCATGCTGCAAAGGCGTGGATTATTTTGGGAGTGATTGATGGTACTACAATAGATTACTATTGTACACACTTGTATGGTGTTGGAAAGAAAAATGTAAAGCAACAGTTAAAAAAAAAAATCCAATAACATTTGAAATTACAAATTTTTTGTCATTCCTTTTGGATGATGTTTTTGTAATTCATTTAAAAATTAGTTTTTTTGCCTTAGATTACACTACTATGAAATGACAACTAATGTATTGCAATTTTATAAAACCAAGCTGTATAATTTTAGTTTACCACATCATCTGTTTGGTAAAGTTTGCATTAACGGTGACAGTAAACATTACAGTGAAAGCACACCATAAATATTTATACATCTTTTTTCATCCATGTCAGACCAAAATAAAGACCAAAGTAGTTTCTTTAAATGTCTTGTTCTTATTTTGTTTATAACCCTGCATTGGAACTAGAAGACAAAAGCAGTCCGTAAGCACCAGTGACTACCATTACAACACTTTATTCACAACTCGTCTCAGTTTTCCACATTATCTCAGACAGCGCTTATAAACAGACATTTCCTTTTTTATCCCAAGTCCCAAAATGTTGACTTCAATCATCACCCCACCACATCTTGCCTTTGCCTGGACCTTTTCTTCCCTCCATGTTGCTCTTAAATGATGTCCGTACTCTGGTTGCCGCTGGTTTGTTTTCTCGGTCACTGGGCAGTGCAGCCATTCTGTCTCTACTACTGAACCCGGACTCTTTATGGGACCTGTAAAGACTTTGGCCCTGATTTTTAAATGTCCTCTCACTATTTCTTTCTCCAGATCTTAATGACCTTTCACCATCCTGGCTTGGTCCGGGATTTGTGACTCCCCTGACTTTTTTGGTAATCTCTTTCTGTGTGTGTTGGTGGTGGAAGCCATCATACTTCCTCTTGGGCACAAACTTAAACGCCTCCTCCCATTTCCCCGTCTCCTTGAAAGTGAGCATGATGCGGATCATCTGGTCGAGAGTCAGATTTTTGGCTCCAATCTCCCAGTGAAGGAACTCATCCAGAGGCAAACGGGCTGTGGCCAGATTCAGACGCTTGGCATTGGCCATTGACAAGCCTGACTGGATGGACCTATCCACTAAAGCTCCAATGATGTAGACCTTGGAGTGGTCATATTTGCGGAGGACATTGGGGGAATCCGCAGTGAGGTATACGAGCTGTTCACGGGGGAACAAATCCACATGCTGTTGGTCAGAGCAGGAGATGAGCAGGCGGTCCCAGGCTTCTGCACCATATCGTTTGAGCAGCTCGTTCTGGTAGGCCCCATCTCGCTGCAGGTTGCAAAAGTGGAGGTGGTAGGGCTCAGCGGCACGCCGATTCCACCCTTCAACCTCCATCAGCTGGGACACCGTGTTCTCCAGCTCCCGCCTGGCCATGTTGGACTCATAGCTCATGTCGAACACCAGAGGCTGATCGAACAGCATGGCCTGGGCGCTCCTCCAGGCCAGGAGCTTGTCCAGAGTGCGGCCCCAGAACTGGAGGAACAATGTGTTTTTAAGTTCAGGTCCTCTCTCTTGCTCTGCATCACTGTCTCGTCCTCTTCTCGCCTCCATTGAGGCTTCCCTCTCTGTCTTCTTCTGCTGCTGCTTCTCCTTACGGGCCCTTTTGTGGCCCTCCTTGATGGCCAGGTACTTCAGATACTTCTTCCTGGAGGACTTGGTGGTGAGCCCTGCCAGCGTCTGAACCTCTTCTTCAGTCATCTCTTGAGGTACGAGCTTCCCAGCTTGCCGCCACATTGCAACCAGATCCCGAGTGGCCTCCAGTGAAGAACTGTCCTTTACATCACCGCCTGGATCTTTGAGGTTTTCATCTTCATCACTTGCTTCCTCTATATCGTTGACTTGTTGTTTCTCTTCTGAGGCTGCTTGGGCTCTCATTACATATTTCCATTTGTCCAGATCTAGTGTATGCATTTCCTCAGATGAATCTCTTTTTGGCTGGAGGGCGTCGTTCCACACTGGGATCCCAGTATTGAAGAGGCGAGCAGGGACGTGATGCCCGGCGCTGACTGGGAGAACACTGACTTGACATGACTTGATGACTTGCCTCCTGGTAACACAGGATGCCACAAAATGACTGCATTTATAGAGTTCATAAAAACCCTGGTTAGTGAAGAGCCGTAACATCGCGATAAAATATATTAAACTGCAGCTGTTTCCAAAGTACCACAAGTCTGTCACTATGACTTAAATTTATACGGAACAAAAATGATCGTCAACTCGCTTCTCTCCGTTGTCCACCGTCATGAAAATGTTGCAACAAAGTACCATCTGCATATTGTGACCGAAAATGTCCCAAAGTTTTTTCTGCTTGTCGCGGCGTTCGTGGTTGTCAAATGGTAGGAGAAAGAAGGTCACGTGTTAAAACGGTGTCACACTGTAATGTGTCGTAGTGAAATGCAACTACATAGCATGTATATAGAAATAGGGCATGACGCAGCTTGTCTGGTCTTAAATGTTTATCTCGCTGACCATAACACGATAATTCAAAGAGTACACTTTTACTGTAGCTTAAATTCTCTATGACGGGTCTATAATTATAACAACCATTTTTACACTCACGTCAATATGGTGTACTTTCCAGGCGGCTTTTTCTCAGTGTCGTACAGCAATAATGACGTCATTTCCTCCTGTTAGCACAACTAGGGAACGCTTTCTAGCCCCGAAAATGAGCTTGTTTTTGCCTAAATTAACTTGCAAAAAAGACATAGATGAAGTTATCAAATGCGTAGCAGAGAAAGTCGTAGTTTTAAGGTTTGGGAGAGACGAAGACTCGATTTGTCTCCAGCTCGATGAGATTGTAAGCAGGGTCATTAGCCAATGCAAATAAGTCATCTAACGCCTGGAAGTGTCACGACTAATAGTGCTTTTGCTAATTTGTGATTTCTGTTCGTTTTAGCTGTCAAAAACGGCACATGGCCTAAGCAACATGGCGTCCATCTACATTGTTGATGTGGATAAAGCTCCCGTCTACACAAGATACTTTGACATCAGTTACATCCCCTCCACTGTTTTCTTTTTCAACGGACAGCACATGAAAGTGGATTATGGGTGAGTGGACGGAGGTTGCTGAGGTTGTAATTGTATGATAAGTAATATAACGTTATGTTCTATTCTCTACGTCAAAATGTATCAAAAATAGGACTGAAACCATAGACTGTAAGTAGTATTCATTTTAACAGTCTATAACTGTAACTGACGTTTTTACTAATCCAATTATGTTCTCAAATTAGTATTGGTCAACAAAATGTCAGAGCATGGAGACAAATGATCATAATTCGCCGAGCGTGTTGGCATCTCCAAATGTATTGTTTTGCCCAAACAATAGTTGAACATATTCAATTTATATAAGCTGAAACCTTTT
>NC_045733.1:13429437-13451436 GCF_008692095.1 Etheostoma spectabile
TTTTACATTTTTGCTGTGAACATGACTTAAATAATGAACCGATTAGCATAGTAATAGATCCATTTTCAGTTGATGGACTAATACTTCAATTCCATTTCAATAGTCATTGTTACAGCTCTGCAGTTAATCAAATCATTATGTTTAAAATGTTACAACTCAGAGCCAATGGTCCGTACCCCAAAGCTGCGTAGTTTAAGAAAAGCATTACCTATTTACATTTTAGAAGCTTTCATTTGCATATTCACCATAGTTACCAAAGATTGTGCATACTGTCAGATTGACCTTATTTTCTCTCTCAGCTCCCCAGATCACACCAAGTTTGTCGGCAGCTTCAAGACCAAGCAAGATTTTATGGATCTGATTGAAGTCATATACAGAGGAGCTATGCGTGGCAAGATGATTGTCCAGAGTCCCATAGATCCTCAAAATATTCCCAAATATGATCTCCTCTACCATGGGATTTAAAATCAACTCCTCCACTTTGCAGCCTTATTTCCTTCTGTGTGGCATCAACCACGTCTGGTTGATTGACTGACAAAAATAGCTTTAATTTCAAGCAACCATCTGAAGAAGGTTTGATATTAAAGCATATCATGTACATTTTCATATGGCAAATGACAAAGTACATTGCTCTTTATGCCTTTTCCTCTTGCTATGTTTGAGGTTTTGTTTGCTCTAACGCGCGTGTCCTGCACACATTCCAGCCGGTTTCAGTATTAACATGTTAAATTTCAAAAAACCACACTAATGGGAAGTCACTGTGAGACAGTGGAAAGAAGACTGCAAGCCAGTAAAGATGGATGTAAACAAAACAGATTTCCAACTTTTAAGAAAAAGGAAAGAAAATGCATTAAATATGTTTGTTAGACCTAAAAAAAACACAGTTCGTCTTGCTAATGAACACAGACTGTAAACACAAACCTTTGTTTGTTCACAATAAAACTCCAACGGGCACCTTTTTTTTGAAATACAGTTGCTTCCAATACCATAACTATACAAAGATGGACTATGCATCTCCACTTCCTCCCACAGTACAAAAGTGAAGCCAAAATATTTCAGATACGGGCGCTGCCATCTTGCAATTTTGGAGCCTGAGGCGGCGCAGTAGTGATCGGGCGGTGAAGTCACGTTATCAACATCTCGCCTGACCAGTTGCAAGTCAATCATGACGTTTCACCCTGTTTTTATAGCATCAAATAACTAATAAAACCTAACTTATCAGAAAAATAAACACTTGAACAAACAACGTCATAAGAACTACCTAAAATGACAGAAACAATCTTTGGGGCAAAGATTGTTTTTTTAGCCCATGTTGCATCCACTAACATGGAGAGGTGGAGGTATTATGAGCAGTCGTCCACCAGGTGGCGTTTGAGACAGTTGGCTTCATTTTTCAAGAGTACATGGATGCAGCCTGGAGCGTCCCATCTCATCCGACCCATCTCTCATTTTTGGGAATCTGTCAAGCCCTTCATCTTTATATACAGTCTATGGTCAAGACTGGATGGTTGGAAAGACTGAGACTGACATTTTAGACTTAAACTTTTTAAAGACAGGACACACAATGAAATTGGCTTTGTTGAAGTTCCCAAAGTCAGATTTATTAACAGCAAGACATTTTTATCAATAAAAATTAATTTGATATTTCCAAAAAAACAACTTTTGTCTCACGTTTGATAAAGACAATGTGAGTTTTGTGAAGGTTCTGCAACTGTATACTGAATTTATTTTTTGTAAAAAAGCAGTGTCATCTTGATGTTTCCCATGGAAAAGAGCTGTATATCATCAGCGATAGCTAGATTAGATAGATATGATTAATGTAATGTACATGCTCTTTTTTGTAATAAACTTTTATATTTTATCTTGCACCGTTCACCCCCCCCCCGACCCCCTTCACACACACACACAAATACAGTGGCTTGAATAAGTTGACACGCCCATGCTAAAGTTGATTAAAAAGAGGATAAAAAAAACATCTTTTGGAATTTGATCTTAATGCATTAATTCAAAACATTAAGAAAAAAAAACCTTTAAGGGTACCAATTTTTTTTTGTAACTGAATAATATGTTGTAAATAAATAAATATTCTTCCTTAAAATAAAGGGGGCATAAGTATACACACCCCTATGTTAAATTCCCCATATAAGTAGGCAGATATTTATTTTTAAAGGCCAGTTGTTTTATGGATCCAGGATATTATGCATCCTGATAGAGTTCCCTTGGCCTTTGGAATTAAAATAACCCCCCATCATCACATACCCTTCACCATACATAGAGACTGGCATAGGGAACTTTCCATAAGATCATCTCTCCATGCAAATCAAACCAGCTATTAAGCTAATTGAAATAAATATAGTAAATGTCAATCTCTAGGTATGGTGAAGGGTATGTGATGATGGGGGATTGTTTTTCTTTCAAAGGCCAAGGGAACTTTATCAGGATGCATAGTATCCTAAATCTATGAAATAACCGGCCTTTAAAAACAAAAATGTGTCTGCGTCTATGGGAATGTAACATAGGGGGGTGTATAATTATGCCCCCTGTTTTTTAAGGAAGAACATTCATTTATTTACCATACATTATTCATTCACAAAGAACACTAAACATCTTACTATAATACTATATTGTATATAGTATTATAAATTAACAACATCATATTATAATTTCCCATTTTGTTGGGATCGATAAATTTCTATCTATCTATCTTGGGGAAGCTGCACCATACCAGGTTGTGTGAACAGTTATGGACTAGTTCCAGAGGGTGGCAGCAATGCAACCAGAATGCAACATGGCCGATGCAGGCTGCTCCAGCTGAGTGAAATAACACCCCCTCCTGACAGTTCCCTCTTACTTCAGGCTGGCCAAGACGAAGGAGGTGGCACCAGCAGAGGAGGGAGAAAGAGTTAGGAGGAGGATGGAGCCTGCTGGTGATGTCTGCCTCAGGAGATCCTGCTCCACATCTTCCAGTACCTGCCTCTGCTAGATAAGGCTTCCACGTCTCTGGTACCCTGTAATAACGAGTCACTACACAGGAACCAGTACTTGTTCTGTCATTGTTGAATGCTATTTGAATTCCCTCTCTACTTTCTTTCCTACTCAAAGCATGTGAATGAAGCATGTGTGGAGGCAGGGTTTGTGTGATGCTTTGCATCTGGCTGCTGACTAGTTCCCTCCCACAAATTTAACATATGCATTGACCCAGTGACATTATTGCAACAAAATATAAAAGCATACAAGATTTTCAAAACGGATGTGTTTATTATTCACCATTAGATTATCATTAGAAAATGTAATTCTTACTTAATAGGTGTGTTCTTTATGCTTTCAATCATTGTTCAAGTGGCTATAATCATTAAAAAAAAAAAGGTTTTTTCAAATATGACAACATGAAAACAGTGTGACAATGTGAAAGTGGTCACTCATAGTGAACATACAGATAATTGTCACCTGAATCTGCAGCTCCCTTGGGCTTTAAGGGAGCTTTATAGTAATAACCCACAACTTCACTGTTGTTGATTCACTGTCACTGGTTTCAACAAGTTTTTTTTCAGACGCAGGAGAGCCCACTGTGCATTACCTGCTCATCACCAAACAGCAGGCAGACAGTTTTTTTTTACTGCCCTCAAGTGGCCCCAAGAACAAAAAATTGACCAGAGAGGGATAAAAACACAATCATACACTCATACCTGGTGTTTGTGGGTTGAAGGCCACTTGCCTCAGGGTAAATGAATAGTTTCTGGTCACATTTTGCCAGCTGGGCTAGGGATTCACTAAGCATTCTGTCCTCAAAGTATTCAGTTTGCTACTAGCAGGTTAGTTTTGCTACTGATGTTAATGTTAGTATAGAGGTTAAAATACACTTGAAGTGTCTTTTCTTAAGTTAGTTTTGAAAAAGTAAAGAATGCTCCTCAAAGGAATACTTCACCTACAAAATGATCATGTTATACCTTGAATTCCTGAAGAAAAAACAGTTTTTCTTGCATGCCTGCATGGTGAATGAAGAATCCAAAAAACAGAGAACGGAATCTCATTTCTACTTTAATTCATCAAGAAATTGTTTTTGGATTCTTCGTCGACTGTAGAGGCACGCAAGTAAAACAAAATGCTCTTCAAGAATTCAAGGTATCGCGGGGTGAGTGATTGATATACACATGATCATTCTGAGGGAGAAGTATTCCTTTAAAGCTTTACCAAATAAAGAATATTTCTGCAAGAATCAGATCCCTCAAATCAGATTTCTCTTTTTCTTAGGGTTGCTACATGTGTGCCGGGGCTGGAACCATGCTTTTCTTTTATTTTAAGATTTTTTGTTTGGGGCATTTGGGCCTTTAATTAATAGGACAGCTGTAGACAGGAAATGGGGGAGAGAGAGGGGAGAGACATGAACCCTGGGCCGCTTCGGAAAGGTCTGAGCCTGGGTACACGCCCTACCTGGTGAGCTACCAGGGCGCCCCAGGAACCATGCTTTCACAAGCCATAACTGTGATGCTGCTTTGAGTTTCAGTTGAAGCGGCAAGCCAGCTTCTACCTGAACGCCACACACCCAGAACTCATCAAACAGATAATCAAAAGGCACTCTACCACCAGCTTCAAGGTAACGGAGGGTGAGGAGGAGAGAAGTGGGACCAATAAAGGATATATTAAGTTTGTGGTTAGGGACCATTTGGTATTTATGGAATAGGCCACTGGAGGAAAATAGGTGAGGGTCATGTCTTTTTATTCTCTGTAGAAGATCAGGGTCCTCTAACTATTTTTTAGTCTATAGTGGAAGGGTCACCCAACTTTTGTTTTCATGAAAACAGCAACATTTCAAAGTGGCTTGTTTGTTGCATAATTTTCCAAGTAGTTCTCTCAGTCTCGGCCCCCCATCACTAGCAGATGAGTCCCTTCCTGTTTAGTCAGCCAGACAGTTTGCTGTAGCTTTGGAGAGACTGTGGGATTTCCCAAACTGAATAATTCCCATATAAACACAAAACGTCTTTGCTAGTGCTAAAATATACAATGATTGAGGAAGCATAGTGGCCATGCCACAGCAATGTTATTATCCATAGTGCTTTGTTAAATGGTCTCAATGTTTTATTGTTTTATATCATGTGAATAGCTTAATAGAAAAGTAAGTTATTATTTGAAGTAATGCAGTAATGCAGGAAGTGTGCATTTAGTTTCCATGCTTATTGCGTTTCCACAACAATGTTAGTGAGTAATACTACTGAAATAGCCATCATAACAGTAGAGTATGATGTGTAAGATGAGAAGGCAGAGGTTTAATTATGTATGTTATATTATTAATAAAACAAGGGGTATCTGTACATCTTTACCAAGTGCAAACCAGAAGAGAAGACATTAATTGTTGGGAAGGGTCATGCCTATTTTTCTAAATCATTTAGGAGTTTCACAGAAAAATGTATTAGTGGCAAAGGAGTCTTTTTTGTCTATGGATCCAAAAATTCCTCTGGTGGCCCCTTGAAGAAAAAACAAACAGTCCCTTAATGAGGTAATTTAGCAGCCTTGAAGACAGGAACATGTCACAGCTGAATGTTTTCCTGAATGTGTAACAATTACATATGTATGTCTCACTATATTGTTTTGTTGCAATAGAGAAAGAATAACAGTTGGAAGATGTCTTAAGTGGACTCATCAAGGCTGTTGTCTGTGGACACCCTTGGATTGTGCAATGACAGAGACCTGCAAACTATTATGTTCAGTTAAAATGGATACTTGCTTTACAGGGTGGCTAGTCATCCTTTTTTGTGTATTTTGTGTGTAATTGTTGATTGAAAAATCTTCACATTAATATTTCTTCAGTTGTTACCCTCTAACAGTGACCCATCATGTGTTAATTTTCTGTTTTCTGAAGGTCTGCAAGAGCTAACAATGAACTGTATCCTTTACTGACTTACAGCACATTTTGTTGTATAACACCATGTCATGTATTAGGTATAAACTGCATTTCTATTCAGTGCTTATAGATGGTTATTGTCATGGTCATGGATATGCCGAGGAAGGACTGCAATATTTTATAGAATGTACAGTGACAGTGTGTTTTCTTTTAGCTATATTGAGAAGATTTATTGGAAGGTACATTTTTATTTTTTTACATTGACATTTTCCAAAGATGTAATATTTGAATTTTGAGCATCTGAGTTTTGAATATGTATCCCATGTCTGAACTGTAAAAAAAAAACCTGTTGCTTTAATTTGCTTTTAGTGTTTTTTATTTATTATTATAGCTTTTGTTGCACAGTTTTCAAAACTGTACAGGGCTGAAGAGAGCTGCATTTGATCTCTGTTCTCTGATCTCTCTAAGATGCTCCACAAAGTTTAGTATTTTTTTTAGCATTTAGTAAAACAGTGACAAACTATTTTGGGAGTGAAATTTATTGTTTTCTTTAGATTCTTTATTTTTAATATATAACACTTTTATATAGCCCCTTATAACTCTTGTGCGCCTCTTGCAGGGATACCCAAGATACCGTGGATAGTCCCCAAGTGGGTCGCCTGAACGGCACGGCACTCCTGGTAGGGGACGACACGGCGTAAGACCAGTCTGTTCTGCTTACCACTGAAAACTTTGGCAATAGCTAAAGGAATTATCAAACTAGCCCACCAATTAGTTTATTAGTTTTTAAAGCTTGGGGGTGATGCTGGGGGTGGCTGGAATGACGGGCAGGTAAGATCATTAGCAAACATACACAACCGCTAATTTCAGCCAGCAAGCCAAAGCTAACGTCACGTACGCTTGCCAACGCAGCTAACCATTGGGGATAAAGTTAGCTAGCTAACCGCTTAGCTACAATAGATGCAGCATTTTTAAGGCAAAGCAAAATGTTAATATCAATTCATATCTTGTTCCTGTTTAAATGTTGGTTCACTGTTGATACGTCATAACTGGTTAACGAACGATAAGGGAAATAATGGTAACGTTATTGTTCTTCGGGTCTTTCCCATACTGGAGCTAACTGTAAGATTAGCATGTTAACGTTAGTTAGCTAGCCAGCTGTTAATGCAGTTAATGGTTTTGAATTCTCAACATAATAAGAGTTATTAGTACCTGCACTCTAAGGTTAATCATAAAGGTTATAAGCATTTAGCTAACTAGCTCGGTGTGACTGTGATTGATTTGAAGTTACTAAAAGACAGCAGCTAGCGTAAACGTTAAGAATGCATGGGGAAATGTTAAAAAGGAATTCACGTTACGTTTGCTTGGCCTCGGCAAACGTTACTGTTTTAGTTTTCAACTTCATTTTTATTAAACCAACGTGTGTGTGTACGTGCGCGTGCGTGCGTGCGTATGTGTGTGCGTGCGTGCGTCAGGTTTGAGTACCTCTATTCCTTTACCAAATTAGGCGATGGCTGTGCGGTGTTAGTGAGTTCCACAACTGATTCATATATTCTTTCCCACTCTGCATGGTGACAGCTGCTGAAACAAGTAGTTAATGGAGAAGTTATGTGGAAAATGATAAACACTGGTGCAGCCCTGCATCCCAGTTATTTGTCAGCCTAACATTTCACACAGACTCTGGGGAAGTAATGTACTAATATGTATTTTCTTGTCTCATGCAACAGCATTGCTAATGCCCTGGCCAGTGCAGCCTGTGAGCGATGTAAGAGTGGCTTTGCTCCAACTGAGAAGATTGTCAACAGTAATGGAGAGCTGTACCATGAGCAGTGCTTTGTGTGTGCTCAGTGTTTTCAGCAGTTCCCAGATGGACTCTTCTATGAGGTAGTGCACTCAAATAATCACAGTAAAACACATTAACACAATGATGTGCCATACTCTATGCACTGCATGTGTGGTGCTGATTTGCCTGTTACTTTTTTATATAGAGAATGTTTCTTTCAAGTGAAGGAATCTCAATCTTCTTCTCTTCACAGTTTGAAGGAAGAAAATATTGTGAACATGACTTCCAGATGCTCTTCGCCCCTTGCTGTCATCAGTGTGGTGAGTGTTACAGGGCCTCATTTGTTCAGTTAGGACCTGTCCAGATCTAGTATTTGTGGGTCATGATGTCATGATGTGTGGACCCCAAAAAGACTAGTGACCACATTGTGTAATGAATAAAGTATATATTCTGACTATGTCTAAATCTAATTGAGATATACGTGCTGCTAGAATAAATCTCAGGTGTGCCTTTTTTAGACATCCTGCTTACATCTGTTTTCATTTGTGGGAGATGGAAAGAAAAAATGTCATATGTACTTAACAATACGGCCAGAAAAGGGATTGTTTTGGCTTTTTCTGACTTTGTGTAGGGTTGAAATTGAAACCCTTGCCTAGTTGTTTGGCATTGGTGTGTATGTGTGGAAGATTTATGAAATATAAGCACATTAAAATGTTTAGGCATTAATTTATGGCCGTCACTCTGTTCTAGCCACACCATACCAAAGCATTTAGCCTTCACCACATCTCCCCACACAGTTTGGGAACCACTGCACTACGGTACATATGTGAATGTAAGCCTGACCTCCATATCTTGTTTGAGAGATCAGATCCCCTATTCATACTTTTATTTATAACTTCCCACTTGTGTTAGGATCACCCAAGATGCATTTCAGTGCTACGTAAGCTTATTTTAATACTGCTTGACTGTGTCCAAGGGGAGACGGTATGCTCTAATTAAATTAAATGGGCAATTAAAATGCATTCCACTTTGAAGTGTCACTTTGAGAACACTATAGAAAGCACCGTAGTGTGTAGTAGTAACACCAGGACTCCATAATGGAGTGCTCATTAGAAACTACTGTACAGTACCCAAAAATAGCATCCAGTCCCAACAAATATTGGAAAAGTCAAACTTAGACTTGTCTCAAACTGAACTCTCACTTATGGGTTTCCCTTAGGGGAGTTCATCATTGGTCGTGTGATTAAGGCCATGAACAATAGTTGGCACCCTGACTGCTTCTGTTGTGACATTTGCCAGGCTGTACTTGCAGACGTGGGGTTTGTCAAAAATGCTGGCAGGTAAGTATCTCATCTTATTACAGTCTTAATATAACACTGTGACAGCCTGTAAAACAGGTGGTTACACGCATGTCAATCTGCTAGCTCCCTTTTGTGTTTTAACAAATAATGGAATTTTGAGCAGCTGTGACAGAGTATGTCAAACATCATATACGTAGACTTTCTTGACACCCCTATATTTTGTTCTCTATTTTACTTCAGGCACCTGTGTCGACCATGCCATAACCGCGAGAAAGCTCGTGGCCTGGGCAAGTATATCTGCCAGAAGTGCCATGCCATCATTGAGGAGCAGCCACTGATTTTTAAGAATGACCCATATCACCCAGACCACTTCAACTGCAGCAACTGTGGGTCAGTCTTCCCACTCTGCCCCACTTTTTAGTACAGAAACCCCTCTTCAGAATATATATTTCACGACCACATGAAAAATATCTTTGTGTTGTTCAATGTTTCTCTGTCCGCAGGAAAGAATTGACAGTTGAAGCCAGGGAACTCAAGGGAGAGCTCTTCTGTTTGCCCTGCCACGACAAGATGGGCGTACCAATCTGTGGCGCCTGCAGGAGACCTATTGAGGGGCGTGTCGTCAATGCCATGGGCAAGCAGTGGCATGTGGAGGTTTGTCAACAAGAATGAGACTGTAATACACTGGATGCAATGTTACATTCCTGTATTTGGTACTTGTTTGGAAGAAGTAAGGACAGGCAAGTATAACTGATTTAGACATTATCTCTCAATTGCGTTGCCAACTTCCCAGAGAGAGGTACATCAAGGGGCAAATTAAATAATTAGGAAATAGCAACAAAATCATGTGTCATTTATTCAAGCAAAACCTAAATTAAGTTTAACAACTGTTTCTGTAAAAGATTTCTGCACATTGTAAGTTGGACTAAAAGCAGTAGGCTTCAGAAAGACCACTGACAGGTTAATAATAGTGAACAAATGTCATGCTGATGAACTTTAATGGACGATTTATGCCTTCCAACAAAAGCAGAATAAAAGTCTCTAGAATAATTTTTTACGTTTAGTTACCTTTACTTATGCATATGAATTCATTAAATAAGCCACTTTAGTACCAAAACACAGTTAATAAGCAACATTAAGGAAGTAGGATGGATGTGAGCACTTTTAAGTAAGATTATTTCTTACTTTCTGTCTGGAGGCTGCCGAATGTATATTGTTCACAAGCTCTATCAACAGTGTATAGCAGTCGATTTAATGACAGTCATTAGCTGAAATTAATCTGGCAGGCGTCAAGCAAGCAGAACTTATTCAAAAAATAAGAAGAAGAACACTATGTGGGAACACTAAAGAAATATTCCAGTGGTTTCTTTTTGGCACTGGTTGGCTAAATGTGATTTAAAAACACATTTAAGGACAATGACATTTCTGAGTAAGTAAACATATTCATGTAATATTCATGTTGTGTTGGCACCTGCTCCTCTCGTCAGTTTCACATGCCTTCATGTTTCCCTTAGCAACATTTGTTTTTATTTACAGCATTTTGTGTGTGCCAAGTGTGAGAAGCCTTTCCTCGGTCATCGGCATTACGAGAGGAAGGGATTGGCTTACTGTGAGACTCATTATAACCAGGTAAGAAACAAAAGAGCCGAGTAAAATAATGGCTGTGGAGGACACATTATGTTAGCAATGTTACTGTATTAAAAACTGTCATGGAAGGTTGGTGAATGGCGGACCTTAAATGCAGAGGCAGAAACCGAGGATAGTTATGATTATATAATGAAACTTAAAAATGCATAAAAACCAAAGGAGTCCAGGAAACAAGCGGGCAAAGACATGGAGACAAGGAGACAAGACATGACAGAAAACCAGGCTTCCAAAATAAGACAGTAAAGCAGACAACCACAATAAGACAAGACAAAAACACCAAAACCACAACGGAAACTCTGTTTCTCTCTTATTAAGCTCTTCGGCGATGTGTGTTACCACTGCAACCGTGTGATTGAAGGTGATGGTGAGTATCAATATAATAAAGTGCATATTCAGTACAGTGTTTTTTTACATAGAATGTCCTGAACACAACCGTTGAATATTCATAATGTCCTTTTTACCTTCTGTGAACCCGTCAGTGGTGTCTGCTCTCAACAAGGCCTGGTGTGTCAGTTGTTTCTCATGCTCCACCTGCCACACAAAACTCACTCTCAAGTAAGTGATGTTGCTCATTAATTTCCAGCATCTTTTACTAACTAATCATGTACAATACTGCCAGCTGATTGGTGTTTTCCTCTCAGGACTCTGTAACACCCCTACTTAACCCCTGCTTTAGTGTCATTCTTAACACTTGTCTTTGTGTATTTCACTCTCCTGCTACAACTCTTCCCTCTTTGGCTCTTTTCCTCCAATTTCTCCTCTTACATGCTTCACTTCCCTTCTATGGTAATTCAGAGATAAGTTTGTTGAAATTGACCTGAAGCCGGTATGCAAGCACTGCTATGAGCACATGCCTGAGGAGCTGAAACGACGCTTGGCTCGGCGTGAGCGGGATGCCAAAGACCGCAAGAAAAAAGCTGCTGTCTGTCTGTAGTGTTATTGTTACCAACTCACCACTCCATCCTTGGTTGGTGCTATTGCTACCTTCTGTTTCTGTGGTGTTACCTGTTTGACGTTATGGCATGATGTCATTATTTCTCATTTGTTTTGTAAAGTAAAACCAACACCCTGCAATTGTTTTGTGTTAATGGAATTTGTACAAAACCGCTATAGTATACATTTATATCAAACAAGTTTGCCTCTGCTGATGCTTATCAGAAGGGCTGCAACTAACAATTATTTTTATTATTGAATAATCTGCTCAAGTAATGGGGTAGTTGTTCGGTCTAGAACATGTCAGTAGATAGAAAAAAGTCCAAGTTGGCAACTTCAAATGTCTTGTTTGGTCATTTGGTCTAAAGTCCATAATATTCTGTGCATATTCTAGTCTAGATGTTTTCTCCATGTGCTTGTGTTCTGGCTTATTGCATGTGTTTTTCTTAAGTTGCAGTGCGTTGAGCTCTCAGGGCCACTATATTATTTGTTGTTGTAATTTTTGTTTAAAAATCAACTTAAATGATTAATCTGTCTGCTGATCAAATAATCACTTAATCTACTAATTGTGTCAGCTTGATTCATGAGAAACTTATACTTCCCTCAAGCTTTATTTCTTTGAATGAGATGAGTAATTGCGGCCTTGCGCTAAACGACAAACCTGCATGATCATTTCAATGGAATCCAAGATAATTCCAGATCAGAAGTTGGGATGTTACTTCCTTAAAGTACGGCCCTAATGTTAGTATTATTTAAAGTGAACAGATTGTGACCTTAAAACATTTGAACCTGCAGTGATGATGATAATATTTAGATAAAAAAGAATGCATGTGGGGGTGAAATGTGAAAGATTAATATTGGCTAAAGACTAATAATTAGATATGACATATTTATATTGACATGGACTTTCTTCCCTTTGCAGGAACAAGTTTGTTGAGTTTGACATGAAGCCTGTTTGTAAAAAGTGTTATGAGAAGTTTCCTCTGGAGCTGAAGAAAAGGCTCAAGAAGCTAGCGGAGTCCTTGGGACGCAAGTGAGCTGCTTCTGGCCAAACAACCTGGAAGTGTTCCCACTGTGTCTGTGACGGTAAAACATCCAGGACGAACGCAGAATAACAACAAGGACCCAGCCTCATACCAGAACATCATGATTAGTCATTTAAATGGGATCCGGTTAAGAATTCTAACTGGATATCACTGTGGTGTTGACATAAAAGAGGTCTGTTTTACTTTTACTTTTTTATCATTGTTTTTTAAACATTCCTAAATTGTCCAAAGTAGTTTTTCTCTCTAGAATAGATGTGTTGTCTCAGTTTATTATGACTTTACCATGAGCATGATTGTAAACGGCTATGTCTATAATGTTCTTTAATTTGAAAATATTTTTGTTTGACATTATATTGAATTACACGTGTGCCTTGAATATACATATATATAAACGATGCGTCCTAAAATGCATATAATGGTTGGAATGTGACTTACATGCAGTTATAATAGTTATGCCTTAATATACCCCAAAGGACAATTCTACCTGCCTTTTCACCTTTGAGCTTTTATACCTCAGTATGAATAATTACAAAGCATCCATCCACTGTATTCTTTAGTATATTGTAATGATGTCACCTCTTGCTAACGTGAGAAACCTAAAAATGAGCTATCACTTGGAGCAAGGCTTATATACAAACCATCAAGTGTTAATACAGCCACTGGATATAATAAATTTCAGATGGTGATTAACTGGTGCCTCCTGTCATTTTCTACAAGCCTGACTTGACAGGTATTTAATTGAAAGAATGACTCCATGACTGTTGATTTATCCAATTGGTCCTTAATCCCAATGAGAGTTGGGAGAAGATGAGATCAGAGGGTGCTCATGTGATTAGAATAGCACAAAATTCTCATTCAAAGTAAACCAGCATGTACGGTATGCTCTCAGTATGTATGGTAGTGAAATGTCATTGTGTGTACAGTTAATGCCTGCGGTTGGTTGGTCTGATATTTTTAGCCAAATTTAATGCTTGCATCTTTCTGAGGGAAATAGTTCAAAGGAATGAAGAATGAAATAATCTGTAAACTGATTATTTAACATGAGCACTCTTTGATGTAAAAAAAAAATATATATATATATATATATATATATATATAATTAGTGAATCAGCACATTTCTTGGGTTGTTTGCAAACTGGCAAATGTATTTTGAAAAAGTGAGTATTGCTACGAAACAAAAAAATATATCTGCTTGGATGGGCATTTTTATTATGGGACTGATGCATATGCATTTTATTTGTCAGACTTTACAGTTGATTTGCATGAAATAGGGAATTACAGTTTACTACAGCACATATACAGTATGAATAAATACTTATTTTCTTAAGGATAAAGTATTCCCAGAAAATTAATTTTAATTGATAAAATACTAAAAATACCTTACATTCAGGTTCTGAAATGAATGTAATCTTACTATGTCTGCATAAAAGAAATTTCCACAACCCAAACGTTAATATTCTCTGACTTACTTAAAGAGTTATGGTACTAAACTTCCCAACTAGCATGCATTTATAATGTATGGCACAGGCACACACCTCATTATAAACACCCACTGATTCCAGAATAAAGCCACAGTACAAACAAAAAAATTTAACATTAAAATAAATCCAAAACATAAAAAAAAACCTACAATGAAGTTGCAATTTTTTATATGGAGCCTTCTCTAAACCTTAAGCAAACTAAAGGCTGATGAAACACCGTATGCTAATGTGCATGTAACACTTTAGTGTGATAGTGTGGCAAGGGAAGACAGATTAAAAAAAGAGGCTTTTAACAGGTAAAGATTATTAATTTCCAACAATAAACCAATGTAATCTGTAATTATATATTTTTATATAATTGAAAATAATTTTGTCAGTGTTGTCTTTAGATGACATGTTCCACAGCTTTTTATCTTCCAGAAACCTGATCCTTTTCTGTTTGTCACTTTCTACAACACATTAACAAACAACAACAGTGTGTCTCATAATAGATCTTTTCACAGCTGGCGTTTTGACTTGTAGCAAGAAAAGCACAGGTGTTATTATTAGAGACATTAACAAATTATAAAATAAAACCGAGCCATCTTTTTATTTTGTGTGTCACAGTGTCACAGTGAAGCCATTACAGTGTGACAGTGAGCCAACGTGCACAACACCAGGACCCCGAAACAGGCAGCTAATCATACATGTGCTTTTCCTAGTGTGACACTTCAAAATATCTACTGTGCAAAAGACCTTTTCAACATAGGAAAATGTGATCCATAGAAAACACAAATGTGCATTATTATTATTATTATTATTATTATTATTATTATTATTATTAAAGGACATTTGTGTAAAACTGCAGCTATCATTGCTGGGCTTGGCCCCCTTTCAGTAACAGAACATGTATGTGATAGGTATTTGACATGGTTACAGAAGATATTTTTCTTGGCAGAATCGAGAGTTCTTTACAAGCTGCTACAGCTAAACAAAGTGAATGTAATTACTTCATTCTTAAATATACTCTCAAACTTGGTATTGTTACTGTAAAGATTGTTAATACATGTTACAAATGCAGATCATAATTGTAGGGATATCACTGGAAATGGATTGGATTTAGCTGTTAATCAGACTGGGATTAGACAGGTACTGATTGGATACATGGAAGGGAACTGCAGACATCTTGTTCTGAGGGTGAGAATGTGTCAGTGCCATGTTCTTGTATTGTGGTCGGAGATGTGATGGTAAACCCAGGAAGTGGAGTCTGAAAGTTGCCCATTCCCCAAAGGTCATATCTAGCAGGTTTTTAAGATCATTGGCATCCCCAAAGACCAGCGCCGCACCGTTGAGGTTATGGCTTTTCACAGTATCAATGTACTTACGGGGGTATTCCATCCTCTCCAACTAGGAAAAATAAGAACATTTTACCATTATAAACACAGAGACGTAATATAAATGACTTCCTAATCCTCCCTGAAATATCTAAATTGATCTAAACATCTTTTTTTTTTTGCACATGCAAAAGTCCAAACATAGTTTGGATTTGCACCAACGTGTGAGTTGAATAACACATTTTTTTTTTATAATAAATTGAATTCAAATAAGCGCTTTTCACAAACTCAAAGCCGAAAAAACATTAATTTCAATACTGCTTTGTAAAAAAGGTACAATAAAACACTCAAGATTTAAATACAAAAATTAAACCCTATTTTTGTTCTATTATACTAATACTATTTATGTTCAGCAAAGCATTTTTCATCAAAAGGCATTCAATGTATTCATAACTTCAACATACAGTTTATACCCTTCTATATAGTAATTTACATTGTTAGGGGCGGTGTCTGCAATTACCGGGCTTGATTAAAATGGACTACATATTCACAAGGGCATAAATGATGTGGCATGTAATTCAGTGTTACAATTTTTAATTGTAGTACTTTATAACTTATTGATAACAGCCTCACTGATTAATGATCACTCACCAAACTCTGGACCTGCAGCAGTATTGAGTTAATGTTAATATTAACCGAACATTTTCTACATCTGTTGCTTCACATAAAAAAATTAAAAAAACATTGAACTGGTGACACAGAGGGTAAGCAGTTACAGGAAATGCAATGTTTTTGTCACAAAGGTTAGCACTGATAGTGATCTTTTGTTGAATGTCACAAGAAAGAGCAGCCACTGTGTGCTGTAGCCATCTGGCTGCACACCTCCAACTCCTCGCGTCTTGGGGAAAATCAGATTGTTTTTTGCCTAACATATTCATCAAAATACCATGAATTTGATTGGCTGCACTTTAAACAGATACAGCAGTTGTTAAAAACCAGCTGTTGTATTTCTGATAAAGGAGCTGCTCAAGAAGGGTTACACTCCACTGCACTTGCCGGTGTCACCACAGTCGTACAAAATCAACCAGGACTGAAATCTTAAAGTGCCCATATTACAAAAAAAATCCCTTTTTCTGGGATTTGGGGTGTTATTTTGTGTCTCTGGTGCTTCCACACGCATACAAACTTGGTAAAAAAACTACCCATTCTGTTTTGAGTGAGATACAGGTTTCTGGATGTCCTCTGCCGTCAGGTGAGCTGTTCAAAATCTCCACTGCTTTCTACGTCACTAGCCAAGACGAGGTGGTAACCGTAGTACATGCTAGCGCTAGCATGCTAGCGCATTCTCAATGGCAAAACACTGCTACAACACCCTAATCTACAAAAGAACTACTTCCATGTCCCTGTTCTGCAGGTATTCCACAAGTGTGCCGTCGTTTAGAAGAAGTCTCCCAGCTAATCTTGCCTTGTACTGACCAAAGTTGGAAAAACCGGAGCTAGCTGATGTTATCATTCCCTAGCTACTGCACATGTGCGACTTCCAACAAAGATAGTATAGAAGAGAGATGTCTCACTCTGTAGCTACAACAGGGACCTAAACACACAGGGTGAAAACAGGATCTGCAGCAATGTGCAGTACAACAGAAATATGGTGTTTTTTGAAAATTAAACCATGTAAACCTATTTGGGTAGAACCTCAAAATACAATTATGAACATGAAAATGAGCATAATATGGGCGCTTTAAAGATTATAACTTCAAACAAGTGTCTTACCTCTTCACATACATCCTCTTTCTTCATTTTGATGATAGTTGTGATTGGCAGAGGAGCTAGGTTCCTCATCCAACCAGAATCCTTCAGCCTAGATGTCCCTCTGATGTGAGCCAGCTCCTTCCTAATTGAATGATCCAGGTTCACCGTCACCTCTTCAAAGGTCTTCAAGTCCTTCACAGTGAATTGGAAATCTACCGTGAGGAATCTTTCAAACATCTCAGGATCTCCATCCTGCTCGAGGAGGTCTTCAATCTGTGCGCTCATCACATACAGCTCTGCCCTGGACTCGTTGAACACTGTCCACAAGGTCTTAGAATCATCAGTGTTTGTCGAATTATTGCGATCAATATCTGCCCTCTGCTGAGCGTCTTCCACACACTGGAGGATCCAGCTGAGGCGGCAAGGCCACTGATTAGCCAAGACCACCCATGCGGCGATGTATTCTGGTTGAGGAAGCTCTTTCTTTAAAGTCTTCATGATTATCACAGTCACCCAAATGGAGTTGATCGCCCTCCTCATAGACATGGCATCCTCAAACATGTACTTGTTTAGATTCCTTTCATTGCTGGTCAAGGTGCTCTGGACCAACATTTCTACTTCCTCCTCATTTTCTTTCAGGTCTGCTGCAGTTTTATCTATCAGTGGATAAGACTCTTTCGTTTCAAATGCAATCTCCATTGTAAACAAGTCTGAGGAAGATGTCTTTTCCAGGCCCCCAGTTCTACGTCTATTTTTGCTCATGCTTATGTCCTCAGGGTTTTTTGAATTACTCGTGAGGCTGTGAAATAAACTGCGTTTTGAATCATCGCACAGCGGTGGAACCGTGAAGGCCAGAGTCACGATGCGGTTCAACAGTGCATAAGCTCTGTCCTCTTTGCTAAAGCAGCCATCTGCAAAGTTCACTTTCTCCACAAGAACATCTGGGTTGACGGCCAGAATTGAAATATATGGACATTCCTCATCTGAAAGCAGAATGTTGATGGCATCCAGAACTGTGACAATTTTTTTGGGAGAGCAACGGTCCAGATTGGTGATCTGCAGTACCACCCGGATCCTCCTCCTCTCAAACACCTCCATAAACTGGATGAATCGAGACAGAAACCACATTTCCTTCCTCACTTCGTTCATGAAGCCCAGATGGCTGCTGACCCGCTCGTTGTCCATCCCCTTCTTTATGTTCTTATCCTGGTTGAAGATAAGGTTCTTACCAATCAGAAACACAAACCTCAATGCGCTTGCTGTAGGGACTCCAAAGGCAGCGATAACCAGGCCATCCAGAACATCCACCTGGCTGATTGTTGCATTCACCGCCCCGCCTGGTTTCACCTCAGGCTTGGGAAGGCCAACAGTCAACACGAATATCAGGATGATAACTGGTACCACAAGAATGGACAGGACAAGAAACCACAAAGGGCAGCAGCAAACCTTTTTGGACCTCCACTGGTTAGGACCATTCTCCACTGTCTGAATTAATAAACAAACAAAAACAAAAACACAGCAAATGGGAAGCCGTTCAGAACAGTTAGACAAGGTTAGATGCTAATGTTTCCTAGAGATTGCATTGTTAGTTGGTCCTTCATTTTGGTTAAGACTGAAATATTAAAAAAAAAAACCTTTAGATAAATTGCCATGACATGCATTCAGACTATGGCCAAATGAAGCTTCGTGAACCAGTGTCTTTATTTTCTGAGCCCACTAGATGGTGGTCTTGGTTTAAGAGATAATTCAGTATATTCTCAACCAATTGTTGAACAGAGAGCGCCATCTAGTGGGCTCTGAAAATAAAGACAGTGGTTCACAAAGCTTCATATAGCCATCACTAGTCCAGAATATGAATTCTGAATGATCCCATGACTTTTCATCTAGCACCATTGTCAGGTCAAAATTTCACTATTTTGATATCCTACAAATCTTCGGGGGTGAACATAATAAATTATATTTACTTGTAACTGTAACAAAGTCTTTTTTGTGTACTTGTTCTTATATTTAATTTAAAAGACATTGTAGGCTACTTTTACTCAAGTATTTGGATTATCTCAAGTACCCCACACTGGTCCAACAGAGGAGCAGCTTCTCTAAGAGGCTCCGACAGCTTTGATGCCGCACGGACCGCTACAGAAAATCATTCATACCACAGGCAATAACACTTTTTAACATATCGTCACTGGGTGCTAGATAAGACTTTTGGACACTACTGCACAATTGTGCAACCTGCACAACTGGTTTATTTACATTTAGCATACATCTTATCCTATTATTTAAGCAGTTGCACATTTTTGTTTTCCCATTCTGTACATATTCAAATATTTGTTCATTTATTTTATTCATATTATTATTTTATGTGTATTGTATGTATGTATATTTTTCCTAGTATTTCATTTATATTCCTATTCTGTGCTTTGTGACTGATTTTGCTGCTGTAACACCGGAATTTCCCATTTTTCTTGGGATCAATAAACATCTATCTATCTATCTATCTATCTATCTATCTATCTATCTATCTATCTATCTATCTATCTATCTATCTATCTATCTATCTATCTATCTATCTATCTATCTATCTATTTATTTCAAGTTGCATCCGTTACAGAGTAAAAACAAGTCACATAAAAAACGTCCAGATAAACCATGTGAGAATGGAAAGTTACCATTGTTAAATGTCGGCACATGGGTTAAAAACATAACGAAAGCATGAATTCCTAGTTTGATGCCATTAACCCCACCACCCGGCTAAGACGCTAAGTGAGTCAAATCAAACACACCCACAATTTGGCGTGAGCAGGTGCATGTTGGGTGTAGCCAACGCTAAATGGTGAAATGCACATGGTGGATCCTCCAGCTGGACTTCACTGAAACTTCAGTGTAATTAAGTTAAAACAGCAGAGGCCTAGGTAGGCCTGAGGCCTTTCTGCTGTTTTAACAATAAGGTCTGCCACAGCAACTACAGAGCCTCATTTAGCAAAAATGTTTGAAAACAGACAGTCCAAAAGAGGCTGGACTGGTCATACTGGGACCGAGAGGCTGAGTGGACTGGTTTGGGACCGAGAAGTTGAGTGGACTGGTCATACTGGGACCGAGAGGCTGAGTGGACTGGTTTGGGACCGAGAGGCTGAGTGGACTGGTTTGGGACCGAGAGGCTGAGTGGACTGGTTTGGGACCGAGAGCGAGTGGCTGGTTGGACCGAGAGGCTGAGTGGACTGGTTTGGGACCAAGGGTGAGTGGACTGGTTTGGGACCAGAGGCTGGTGGACGGTGGACGAGAGATGAGTGGGATGGTTTGGGACCGAGAGGGCTGAGTGGACTGGGGACCGAGAGGCTGAGTGGACTGGTGGACCGAGGAGGCGGAGTGGACTGGTGGACCGAGAGGCTGAGTGACTGGTGGACCGCGAGGCTGAGGGGACTGGTTTGGGACAAGAGGCTGAGGACTGGTGGACCAAGAGGCTTAGTGGACTGGTTTGGGACCGAGAGGCTGAGTGGACTGGGGGACCGAGAGGCTGAGTGGACTGGTGGAACGAGAGGCTGAGTGGACTGGTGGACCGAGGGGCTGAGTGGACTGGTTTGGGACCGAGAGGCTGAACAGATGTGGAGGACTCGCGTTCACACAGGTGAGTCAAACACTCTTCCTACAGAGGAAGATTTTGACGTAGTGTTGTGTGTCTGTGTTGTGCGAAAACTGTGCAGCTAGATCTCCTTTTGCATTTACACGTGTGATGTCAGCTCCCGGGTCAGAAACTAACACCACCTTACTACCACTAGTTGTAGCCTATAATACTTTTTGGAATTCATGGTCAGTAACCCTCATTTATATAGAATTAAACCTAATATTTGAGTTAAAAAAGCAAAGCTTCTAAATTATTTGACTAAGATCAGATATGTACAGATGAGTTTCGTCAGGAGGAGGAAAGTGATCAATTTTATGTGCAAAGAGCGTTGTATGGAATCCAATCCATTTTTTGTGTGGTAATTTGGTTAAAAAGAAACCCATATTTCAGATATAGACATTTTTTAAAGAGGGCAAATTTGACCCGAGGACAACAGGAGGAGGACAAACACGTGTGTTTGTGGCAGCAGCTGCTGTGGAGATAATTTGTTATTGTATATGCATGTCATGTTTGCCTTGGCGTTGTTTTGTTCTGCTGTTGGTTCTTTGTCTGTGAGGCTATTTAATTAGTTGCTTTTTAATATTTCTTGTTGCACCCTCTGAGGTGTAGCTTTTTTAAGTCTTTGTCGGTCATGTTTGTTTAATTGTCTAAGTTTTGTCCCCTGTTCCGGTTGTATAGTTGTTAATTAATAATCAGTTCTGTGTGCACACTGTACAGGCCTGTTATTGGATTGGACAGAGGGGCTCTGCGGTGCGATGTGTGTACGTTGACATGTTAATGTACGTTTTGTAGCATAAATGTGTTCTTTAATTTAAAAGGTTTGTCATAGAACATCATCCTATGCATTTTTGTTTTCATCACCCCCCCTACACTTTGTAAAAATGCATTGCAGTAACCTTTACTCCGTCCATTTTAGCTGAACTACTTTTGACCTATCTAAGTAGGCCTACATTGGTCCACAAATTTTACTTAAACTTGAGTAAAAAGTCTTTTTAAAGTTACTGTGCTTTTACTTATGTAAAATAATGTGCCAATATTCTAATATAGCTTCTCTGCTAAGGTTTTGAGGTATTAGTCAATGGGACTTGAGCTCCTATTCCACTAGCACTCGTGGCAATAACCGGGACCTTACCGTCATAAGTTTCACTAGGAATCATTATCTACTAAATGTAAAAACAGGGTTTAGATACAGTACTTTGATTTATGACATTTTGTTTTTCCCATCTTGTAAATATTTAAATAGTTGTTCTTATATTCTTATATTTTATTCTTATATTTTGTT
>NC_045733.1:13451446-13453195 GCF_008692095.1 Etheostoma spectabile
TTATTTCATGTATATTGTATGTATGTATATTTTGTGTGCAGCTGTAACCCTGTAATTTCCCATTTTTTGGGATCAGTAAATATCTATCTATCTATCTATCTATCTATCTATCTATCTATCTATGTCCACGTACTGAACTAAGATGGTGAGTAGGCCTGCACGATTCAGGGAAAAATATGATTCAAGATTTTTTTAGTTTAGGATTGATATCACAATTCTCTGCCATGATTTTCCATGATCATGACAAAACAAAACAAATTGGCAGTACCAAACATAGATTTTTTTTGGCACCTATTGCACACTGCGCATCACCACAAGCCTGTAAACATAGAGGATCCAGTGAAGAGAAGGGAGAGCACTGCAGCACTTGGGAGCACTTTAAAACCTATTTTATACATATGTTTGAATGAGAATGTAAGTCATTAAAAAATAAATCTAAGTTATTTAAAAATTAAATCACTTACGGTTGAATTGAGATCGCGATTTAATAATGATTAATCGTGCAGGCCTAATGGTGTGCATGATGAACCTATGACACAGTAGCATGTATATAATATCATTGTAAGCATGTTGGTTTGCATTTAGCTGAAAGCGCAGCTGCACCCGAGTACAGACAAAGAGTCGCTAGCATGGCTGTAGATTTTGCTTATTAACTGAGAAAAGTAAAATTTACGAACCTTGTTCTTGACTTCGTCGTCTTCATTATGTTGAGCCACACGGTAGAGCACAATCGGTAATTTCCCAAAGTTCATCTGCATGGCCTGAAACAGCCGTATGGCTAGCCCGGCCCAAAGCAGGTCACTGCCTGCAAAATGCCAAGCACTAAAATGTACGTAAATGAACCTGATATTATGGTGCTGCTGGTTCTCCTCCGTCCAAATTGGCCTGTAGAAGAGCATTCGGCCAATGAGTGCTAGAAAGCCACTAAATGAAGGCGTAACTGAACGCGGCCTGTATCTCCCCTCATATTCCTGCTCAATCCTCAAAGCTTCCCGCTTCATGTAGACTGAAGAGACACAAACCATTGATATTATTTAGATTTATGATAATTGATATCACTGGGTGGGGTACATGCAAGTATAAACCAAGTCATTTACATCCAAGCAGAAAGACAGTAAGACAGGTAAAACAACATGTTGGGTAATGGCTTGGACGTAAAGAGGATAATACATATATGACTGTTTATTTAAAAAAATTCAAATGTAGTCCGTAAACAACAGATTTTTTTTTTTTTTTTTAAATTTCTGCAACGTGTCAAAGCTACAACTATATTGCAAGGCCTTCCGGGTAACACATACTCCACGAGAGCCCCACATGCTCCATTCAGTCTGTTTAATGTCTATAAAATGGAAACCTGAGTTTTCATGTTTGAGTTTTCACATATTTCCTGTGCAGGGTGACTGTCCTCAAGTCAAAAATGTGCTTCTTATCTTTAAAGATCAAAGTAGCACCTGCTCAGCCATCATTCTTGAGGCAAAAATATGCTTATCAATTTTTTAGACATTGGTGTAAATTGTAAATGGATTTGCTCACATTCGCTCTTACAGTCGATTTTCTTTTGGCCACAGTATTATGTGAAAGGAAACCACTTGTAATTACCATACCGTCCCATATGACATACATGTTTGGGGGAGCGGGGAGTTATAAAAGTTGAGCACACCTTGAGCTGGGATATACAAAGTATTCAGACCCCTTTACTGTTTGTTTTGTTGAAGCTTTATGCTAAATTTGTTTAAATTCATTACCCCC
>NC_045733.1:13453205-13453784 GCF_008692095.1 Etheostoma spectabile
CCATCAACAATTTTATCAATGTCCCATAATGGAAACATGATTTTAACAAATGGTTGCAAATGTATTAAAAAAGAAAAAAAAATGTTGACGCAAGTATTCACACTCTTTGCTGTGACACTTGACATTTAGCTTAGGTGCCTCCCGTTTCTCTTTATCATCTTTTGAGATGTATTTATACACCTTGAGTCCACCTGGTCGCCAAAAAGGTCGAAGGAACTGCCTGTAGAGCTCAGAGAAAGGATTATGTCACAGCACAGATCAGGGGAAGGTTACACCATTATGTGGGGCCACCATTATGTTCTAAACTCTACAAATGCTGCTTACGGACCTTGGCTAAGGCAAATGCTTCTACTATGTCCTCCAGATCTATAGACCTTTGCACAATTCGCTCTATTGAAATGAGGTCCTGAAAGTCTCTCCTTGGACAGGAACTAGATGGACTCCAGGCTGGTGTCTCCAGTTCCACTAACTAACTAGGTTTTAGTGTGTCCCATTCATTGATATATGTGTCGGCCTGCCACACAATCAGTGTTGACCGCCACATACTGCCATATATATTCTCTCTCTCTCTCTCTCTCT
>NC_045733.1:13453794-13481994 GCF_008692095.1 Etheostoma spectabile
CTCTCTCTCTCTCTCTCTCTCTCTCAGATTAATAAATGCCATTGATTATTCTACACACTCCAATACAGTTATGTAGGTGGCAGTATGAGTTGTGGTTTGCGATCCCCTAATTTACACACAGAAGAAGAAGTCGCTTTTTTCCACATAAATCTTTTCTCCCGCAGTCCATCTGGAGTTAAATGTTTAGTATTATGAATTTATTGCCGCTTTTTACTACATAGAGAAGGTTTTGGCGCCCCTTAAGGAGGTTTTAACCAGCGGCAAAGGAATATCACAAGCGCCAAACGTCTGATTTTCAGAAGCTGATTTGACTGGATCTGAACGCTCCGTTGTATAGCGCTCATGGTATCATGGTATGGGAATAGGATATGGTTATGCCCTGTTTATACTAATCAATGAACTGGGCTTTGTTGTCAGACAACATTTTGAATTGGTACTTGCAGATTTTTGTATTTTCCTTAAGCTGTTTTCACAATACATTTGTGCCTGAAAAGGGATCAGAATGCAGTAAATGAAGTTTTTGACGCCCAGAATTTTCTTGGGTATAAGGATGTAACATTAGCACATGTTATCATCTGCGTTGTCAAGGTTACCATGCTGTAGTGCTAACGCTACCAATAATCAATATTGCCTTATGTGTAAGAGACACAAAACAATCCCCACTAGGGTAATTGGGTGAGTTGCAAACATTTTTTTTCAATTTTGTTCATGTTCAGTAGTGTTCAACAAGTTAACAACATACAGTAACATTTAAGTTTCTTTTTTTGTCTTGCATGCTGAAGGTCCCACAGAGGTGAACAACATCTGGCTGTTAAACAAGTTGGTTTGTCAAAGAGCTAATTTATGTTTTGTTTTGTTTGTTGAAAGATTACATTATGTGGTGTAATTGCTCCTGCACCATTATAGCCTTGAGGATGGGACTGTGGGCAGATTGGCTATTAAGCTGTTACACACAGCTGCCAAACATATTTGCAGTACAATTAATATAAGAATTGATAAAGCAACAATCATCCAGCAGACAAAAGAGACGACGTGCTGGGGGACAGAGAGTGTTTAAATACCTTCCATTTGTCCGAGGATCATGTTAATTCGATTCTGACATGAAGAGTAGAGTCCTACAGTTGCAGGTGATGAAACCTTTGTCAGGGTCTTGGACAGCGCATATGCGTAAATATCATCTAAAATGAAATTTAGAATGAAACAAAACAGCATGGATAACTCAGTTTACATTTACAACATTACACATTACAAGCAACATAAACATAACATATAGGATGAATTCTTACACTTATTTAAAGAATTGCTCAGATTTGAACTGAGGAAACTGTCTTAAAGTACTACCTATTACCGACTATGTTCTTTTAATTAAAGGAAACTTATTGTGGCTCAATAATGGTGAACTAAACTGAAACGACAGTTTACGTACATGACACTTGTTCATGTAGGCATTAATAAGGTGAGCTTATTAGTAAAACATTCACAGCTTAGACTGGCGGTGTCTGTGAGCATTGACATTTTCAGAGGAAAATAGTATATAGGCTATAATGTCAGTTACATTAAACTATGAACTGTAAAATTGGTACGTATCTAGGCCTATCACTTTACACACTGCATTTTCATGTGGTGTCTACAAGCGTCAAAATAGTAACAACAAGTTAACTCATGTTAAACCACAATGGATAGACATAAGTACTTCAAAAGAAACAAAAATACATCCTCCATGCAGTGTGCTCTATGCTAATTGATACATGACAAACAATCAGTCCTTCCAGGATTTTGCTGCCTTTTTTTTTTTTTTTTTTTTTTTTAGGTTGTTGCGGCCCAAAATGCTTGATTTTGTGGGTGCTTTAAAAAAAATTGTGATTAAAAGTTGCGATGTCTTTTGTATTTTTGGTGCAATGAAGTTGCGAGAGACAGAGAAAGTTGCAGAAAAAAATTCTTTTAAAAATAAAAGGAAACCTGTTTGGGGAAAGGCTGGGATGCTACATTGCTGGTATGATATGAAAATGGCTGGTGGATTTAAGACAAAACTAATTTTATTGATTGATCAAATTTGAATATATATGTGTCAGTGGCTTTGATCTTTTAAATTGTTAGTTTATTTCCTGTCCTGGACTGGGACACACATTCAGACGATTTATAAAGTACTTATTGGACTTTAACTTCTCATTGCACATACAGTAACGACATAGCTGTCCTCAATTTTGTGTGTGTGTGTGTGTGTGTGTGTGTTGTGTGTTTGTGTGTGTGTGTGTGTGTGTGTGTGTGGTGTGTGTGTGTGTGTGTGTGTGTGTGTGTGTGTGTGTGTGTGTGTGGTGTGTGTGTGTGTGTGTGTGTGTGTGTGTGTGTGTTGTGGTGTGTGTGTGTGTGTGTGTGTGTGTGTGTGTGTGTGTGTGTGTGTGTGGTGGTGTGTGTGTGTGTGTGTGTGTGTGTGTGGTGTGGTGGTGTGTGTGTGTGTGTGTGTGTGTGTGTGTGTGTGTGTGTGTACTGAGCAGCCCCGCCCGCTGCAAAGAGCCGACAGCATTGAAACAGCAGCTTTCAGCAACTTCAGAGTGAAAAAATGTTAGTTTTAGTTTAAGCTTAAATACAAACCAACCATAACTGTCAGCTAAACAATCTAGTACAGTATGATAAAGAACATCACAAGGGAAAATGGACCCTGCATTAATAAGAGAGTAATAGTGAATACTAATAATTAAAAATCAGCAGCTGTAATATTTATTAATCCAGACTGGCAAAGGACAGTGAAAATGGAGCCTTTCTGTGCAGGAGGAGAGAAGAGCGTGCCACGTACTGTACGTATCATTACCTGCAAACAACTCACCTTTTTTTGGCTTGTACATGATGACATGCAGCTTTCACATAAAATCCCTTTGACCTGCGAAGAATGAGAAACAGCAGGGAAGTCGACGCAGGCAGTTGAGGTGTGTGTGTGTGTGTGTCTGTGTTTGCTTTCTATTTGGCTACAGCAGACTATAGTACTTTCAGTCCCCAGTGAGGGGAGCTCCAATGCAAAAACCCAGTTTAACTTGAGGACTTGGTGTGTGGCTGTTTGTTAATGTAATAAACACTTCTACAGCTAAATGGAATGCTGCAGATGGGGAATGAATGTCCTTCAGAGTGCTTACATGTCAAAAACAGAATTTCACAACCCCCAGTTTATTATTATTTTTTTTACAGAGGTTTGATTGACAGGCATTTAAGTGAACTGTTTTAAGATGATATCCTGGCATTCTTTGTGAGAATGCATTGACTGTGCACTCTCCCAGAGTGCAGGCTGTTCTTTTTTTATGTGCGAGACATGTCAACAGTTATGCTGTGTCAATGATTACCTTGAATTACCTATTTCCTTTCGGTACTGGCAACATATTTTTTTTGTGTTCTTGCCTGCACATGATTAATGGACTCATAGACAGACCGACATAAGAAAACTGAGTTCCAGACAGACTTTTAGCTTTGAGAAAGTTTGTTTAACTTTGATGGTACAACCTTTTGAACCAGCTTGCACAAAAGAATGTTAAGTAGCATAAAGCTGTAAATATACTCTTAGAACTCATAAGATAATGACTGATTTAGAACTGTGTTACGGATAAAACTTACCTGGTTAAGTTCCAAAAGTCAGTCCTGATCTTTATTATAACTTCTCTTTGAATTGCTACTTTTCACGTATCCAAAAAACAGAGAGGACCATGCAGCTAGGGTGAGGTGAACCTTCTACCCTCAAGACGTCAGTGCCATAAAAGGTAGCAACACTGATAAGAGAGGGATAAAAAGGCTCCTGATAACCACACGCTATGTCTATAGGAAGGACATTTTCCAGGAAGTGAGGTCACATACAAATGAAATTATGTCTTGAGAGATGGAGCTGTACATTTCTTCCATTCTTCATTTCCAATCTGTTACACCATACTACTCCTGCTGGTCACAGTTGTCTCTCTATTCATAGAATCTGAATGAAGTGGGTAGTTCCTGAAAGAATTAAGAGCTAGAAAAATCCCCATTCTTCCAATAGCTGTTGGCATTCACTGTCCAACGTTTTTCGGTCCATAGAAAAATGGAACAAATGAGTGATGTTAAAACTGGCGTCTTGGGTCTGCGTGACCTGTTTCATGAACTGAATTTATAGTTTTTCTAGTTTGGCTGGATTGTTCTTCCTGGCCTGAACTGACATGCATAGCCGTTTAAGATGCCAAAGCTTTTTTTTGCCCGGAGCAGGATTTGTTATGACATAACTGATTAGTCAAGCTTTGACAAACAAGCTAGAAGCCTAATTTCCCTTGGCATGTTACACTTGCATACATGTAATTTTTTCATGTGATTCATGGTTGAAATTGAAAAATGTAGCTCGTCTTTTAAGCCATCTTGATTGCATAAAACTAACAACTGGTGTAAACTTACGGCATGTGTATAATGTATAATAATAATGTATTTATTAATCCCACGAGTGGAAATTACAATGTTTTCACTCTGTTATTAAACACAGGCCTGAACTACACACACGCTCAGTACCTATACATGCACTAATGGAGAGATGTCAGAGTGAAATGCGCCCCGAGCAGTTGGGGGTTTCGGTGCCTTGCTCAAGAGCACCTTGGCAGTGACCAGGAGGTGAACTGGCACTTCTCCAGCTACCAGTCCAACACCATACTTTGCTACAGCCACACCCAACTATACTGACAGAGTTCTGTATGCACAGTCACGCACAGGAACATAATCATTAGCTATAGAGGCAGGCAGGTTTTCATCTTTTAAATACTTTTTCTAATTTGATTCAGGTGAGATTGTTTTTTAGGAATGGAAACTCATTTTGTGACACATTTGTTGAGTTTTGAATACAAAATTCACTTTGCAGTGAAATATTATAAATAAGAAGGTGTGTTCTCGTCCAACAAGTGTTTCACCACTGCAACAGTATGTTTGGGGTCATACAGTAAGTGAACATGGGCTGGGTATGTGCATGACACATTGAATAACATAATTACTGTAACTAACTTTACTGTATGCAAACATACACACACACCACAAGCACTTTGGTGTCAGTACTGTAGTGTATACAACCTCACATACAAGCATCAGAGAGCAAAATACTATATTTTGAGGCTATATTGTGGAAATGAAGTTTAATTAGGGTATGTCTGATTAAGATTTAAATACCTGAGGCCTTAGGGTGACTAACTACCAACTACTTTAATTAACGTGATTGTCCTAGAGAGAGGGAGGGTGTGTGCATATGTGTATGTGAGAGAAAGAGGTTCTCAGTTATTGCTTGGCCAGAAGTCTTTTGCAAACCAATACTGAATTAATTGGATTGTATCTCCCCTTCTATGAACCTTCACCACACCTCGCCCTTTCACCACATAAACCTTGCAGTAAAGTTAATGAATTCACCTTCAGGATTAATCCAAGATAGGTATCTGGCAGATAAATTGTATTTCAGAATTGGGCAGACTTGGACTGTTATTTTGCTCAAGGCGACGGGAAATTAAACTAATATTGTAAAATGTTAGGTTCAGGGGATGGCAATTGTTTTCTGTCAGGAGCTGGTTGAAAATGTGCACATTTGGGATCATTTGTATCACCTGTGATGCAGGAGTAAGTCAAATAATGTGAGATATGTATTTCTTTTTTTAAATTGTGTTGTAATCTAACGCACCAACAGAGGGCGCTAAAGCATTGTGCATAAAATCAGGACAATGCCATTTGATCAACTGTCTTTAATCACACTTCTCTGCTCTATTTGGTATGTAGGAGCAGACCCAACAGTGAAGGAGGCATTTACTGAAAATAGGGAGCGGTCAAGAGCTTAAGATGTGCTAGAACTTCTCTTGGAAGGGCCGATGATCATTTAATGTAAATCAGTAACTGCAGAGCACCCGCACACACTCAGTAATATCTATTTGCTTTTATTCATGAGCCATTGTTCCTAAGGGCAGACAAGCCTCAGTATACACGCACCCTGGCACCCACTTGCCTGGCCTAATTGGCCTCAAGACCTTTTTTGGTGTGATCTATTGATCAGTCTCACTGCAGATGCTGCTAAGTCACAGGGAGAGGACCGAGAAATAGCCAAATATACTGAAAGTAAGCACTTCCAAATCTGGGCATGATGTCTTAAGTTTTGCTGTTCCCTCAGTAGAGCTGTGCAGTAAGCAAAGATGATGACCCTGAGGAGCAGGGCTCCAGATCCTTGCCACAAACTGATTCACACCCACCGCTTGTCCTTTATTGTTACCAAGGGGATGATGGCACCAACAAATGGAGGTTTCTGAATGCTGTGACCCCCATAGAGCAATAGATGGTGTCTGCTTTAACAATCCCACCAGAGACAGCGAGATGAAAACTCCTCCACGTTTGCAAGATCCACTTTTTGTTTGATTCCTCTGCGACAAATATTAGAAGAAGAAAAAAAAGGCAGCTGAGATTGCCACCGAAGAGCCCTTCTGGGGCAGGGGTGAGTGAAATGGTATGCATGCTGATCTTGTATCTATCAGCACAAACATCCTACACATGATTATTTTTTCCTGCACCTTCAACCTCCTTTCCATTCACATTTAGATCCAGATCACATCATTTCATTCTCATCTATTTCCATTTTGACTTGTCATCCTCTCCCATCTCAAGCAGTACTCAGCCATTTCAATGTAAATAGTGTCTTTGCTTATCTCCGTCTTAATCCTCATCTCTTATTCTGTACAACTTTCACTCAAATCCCAGAAAAACTCATAGAAACATGCGTATGTTTATGAGGCCTGCCACACAATATGTCCTTCGCTACCTCAAGACAGGCAATACATTCTTCTTTATGGAGCGCACAAATTTCCAATTCTCTTCTGCGTGTGAGAGCTACATTCCCATATGGTATTACATTTATGATGCATGACAAGGCTTACAATTCTCCATCTCCTCTGCAGCGCACTGAGTAACCAGAGCTGTCCAAAAGTCATGGCTGTGACAACGGGGATCATTATACGTTTTTCTTTCTGTGCGGCTGCCTCTCTGTATTCATCTCCACGCTTCTATGAAATCTGTCTTTATCCTGCCGTGTGAGAGTATACAGTAGCTACCAGGCGCACAATGACTCTTCTCTGGATGGGGATGTTGGAACGACTGCCCACTGCTGGACCTTTTCACCAACGTGCAAACTTGCATGCATGTGTGCACACATTCACAGCAACCCGCTGATCCTGTTTTATTGTCAATATCAGTCGGTTGACGGCTGTTCACAGGGGCTGGATTGTCAAGCTAAAGATGATGGCAGCTCTCGCAGAGTTCGAATAGCTGAGGTTGAGACCCCTCGGAGGGTGTTGTTAGGCTGTTATAAAATTTGATCGCTATCAGACCTTCATGAAGCATGGGGGGTGGATCTGTATAGCGAGATACACTATACTGTACATATCTCCTATAGCTTCCTCTTATCTTCCTTTCTACCTCCCTCTCTCACACAAAAACACACATTTTTCTTTAGTATTGGGCCACCTGTACCTGCTTTACAGTCAACACAATCTACAGTCTCACTCCCTACGTGCATGAAGGAATTGCTTTATCATTGAAGAATGGGCACTAATCTTGTTTGTTTTTATATTTCATGAACATACTCCTCAAGGCACACAGCATGCACTGCATCGTGACATTACCTGCTGTTAGGTGGTTGCTTCAAAGCTCCTTACAAGATACCTGAGCGCACACTGATCATTCTAGCACATCAGTGAGAGAACCTCTGGAAAAAAAAATCAGCCATTAGTAAGTGAACCTAGACACATGTAGTGTACATAATGCGGCAGGAGAGCATGACCATGTGCATGAGTCTTTGATTTGAATGATACACATATTTGTGTATCCAACAAGTCAACATGATGCAAAAAAACCTCACTTACGTAGTGGAAATTGAATTTTTTTGTCTCAACTATTGGTTTCACTGCTATGACATTCTGTAGACATTCATTGTGCCCAGAGGATGAATCCTAATGAGTTTGGTGATCCATTGACTTTTCAACTAGCACCTCCATGAGGTTGATGTTTGTGGTTTTGAGTGAAACATCTCAACTATTGAACTAATTGCCTTGACATTTGGTACAAACAATCATGTCCCCCTCAGGATAAACTGTACTAACTTTGATCACTTTAATGATCCCTTAACTTTTCCTATAGCGCAATCATCTGATTAAAATGTTAAATTGGTCCTTTTGGTTTAAGACCAAATACCCAACAACACTAATGACATTCTCATCAGCCTCAGTTGTATTATGTCTATTGGTGGAATGTAACGAAAACAAATACTTTGGTACTAAATACTTACGTAGATTTTTCACATATCTGTACTTTACTTAAGTAGAATTAATAGTGCATACTTTGTACTTTTACTTCATTACATTTTGTAGCAATTATCTATACTTTCTACTCCCCTAACATTTCTTTAACGTTCCGTTACATTTTCTGAACAGTTTTTTCCCCCTGCCAAAATGTCTCCCTGACGTCACGTACGGCACGAGCCGGCTGTGGGTGAGCGGGTCTAAGATGGAGGTGACGGTGATCCCCTTAGCTCTCTACGGCGTGGTGGAACAGCCGAACCCGCTGGCGGTGCCCTAACTGCTGCTGCTACGGGCGGAGATGAGAACTCAGCTGCTCTCAGGCTTTACGAATGGTTTACAGCCTAGTTGTCACTTACTGAATGTTTGTCTCAAAAAACAACTCTGTAAAGAGAGGGTGGTTCAATACATGGAGGACACTGAGTTTGGTTTTTATATATATATATATATATATATACACACACACACACACGTTTTGCAAGTACTTTTAATACATAAAGTACATTTAAAATTGGGTACTTTTTACTTTTACTTAAGTAGGGTTGTCATTGTGGTACTTCTACTTTTACGAAAGTACTGAGATTCAGTACTTCCTCCACCACTGACTGTGTTTAGTGCTAACCTAAATAGGCCGTGAGAGATGCTTTGGATGGGCTAAAGTGTAAATGCAAAATCAATGTACACACAGTAACAACACAACCGTTTTTTTTGTGTGCATTTGCCCACATTGCAATAAAACATGCACACCAATATCCATGTGTAATTAGTAACCGTAGTAACTTGATTGAAATTGAGCTCGGCCCTGTGGTGTGTTCTTAACAAAAACACACTTTGAAATAAAAGAATAAGTGCTGCCATTGTTATGGCCTCTGCAAAGCCTGTAATGTTTATAACAAAGAGTAACAATTTTGTATTAGCTTTGAAAAAAAGTGTGTCAGGTTGGCAATTATATCTATTTGAATGGAAAGAAGCAGGGATGGACTGTGGCTAAAAAAACAGCCCTGCACTTTCTCTCCAATAGGCCCATCATCTGGCCGTTCACCCCTAGCCGTGCGCAACAGACACTAGCCAAGATGTCCTGATACTATGCCACAATACTGTTGCCTATCAGACAAGGTATTCACAGCAAGTAACCTCTCAAAACCAATAATGAAAGTGGGGTTTGTGTTTATTAATGAAGCCTCAGCTGTCAAATAAAAACAAAAAATGCAATTACATCTGCATTGAAAATAAAATACAAATAATGAAATATCACTGGCTACAGAAACCTCAAATTACACAAACTTGTGACTATAAAACAGTACAGAGTATTACTGACAACCCTTTCAGAGATAAAGTAGGCTACGGGCTGTACCTGAACATGGTGATTAGATATTGTAGGCCTAAACCAAAACTACACTAAGTAGTTTACTATTTACTATAATTTATAACTATTAAAATATAATGTAAGCAAATTTAATGTTGGAGTAAACGTTTCTTGAGAAAGGCACTATTCTCAGCCACTCTGTCTATTATGAGGTCATTGTCAAGGGACATGAGAATGTCTTTCTCTGTGGCCACTAACATGTTTCCAGGTGTTCCTGAGAATTTCTGATTCTTAAGCGATTTCTTAATTCCTAATGACTGGGCCCCATCAATTGTATCTGTGAAGCCTTCACAAACAACCACTCGGTCTTTGCCAGTTCCACAAAAGTAAACGCAAATATGAAAGACAAGGACAAACTGCACTCTGATGGAAAAAGTTAATGTGCAAGCTAGGATTTTTTTGGTTAAACTTTTGGTTAAATTTGAATTATTAAGTCCCCTTGCCTATTTGTTAGCACGTTTAGAGTGGTACCAATCCATGCCTGATGTTTACTCGTTTAAGTCGATACCATAGTCTTCATCCTAGCAGCAAAAGTGAGCTCACTACAACCTCATATACAACCAAGTGAAATCGCGGTCAACCCGCTATTCACTTCTAACGTGTTTAATGTTTCAAATTAACCTAACAGAAATGATTAAACACGTTAAGTTTGACAGAACTAAATGGCACAATAATTTTCATAATCATGATGCACACCCATGTTGATAGGGGACTATGCAATTCGCTAAGATAGGGATAAAGGCAGCCTGCTCCTGGCACTTACAGTTCCTCTTGCTGATGTGAAGTTAACTCTGCTGTCTGTCCCCCATCATGTCCGTCTGTGAACTTTTTGCATTTTACTGCATCAGTCTTGAGGGACTCGGCCCTCTTTTCTTTGAATTTTTCTTTTAATACATCCATGAATATTTCCCATCCACCTTACTCATCCACGTTATGTGTTATACAAACTATTGTCTCATCTAATTATGTACCTAGGCCTATGGACTTGGTAAACCCAGCGATTTGATTTCGTCCTGCAGTAGACCTACTCTTCTTCCTTTTTTTTTATTTATTTTTTTACACGTAGCATATAAGTGATTGTATTAGCGCCCGCTGCTTTTGGCTGTTAATGTCTCTTCATTAGGCTTTTGTTGTGCCAGTGGCCCCTGGTTGGCAGTTCTGGACTTTTCCCGAAAGCACAGATTGTCAGTCTGCCCCTGGAAAGAAGGAAAGAATATTACTAAACAAGGTAAATTGTAGCTTTAATGCATGTAAAAATATGGATCTATCAAATAAAACGATCCAGGTGCTATACACATAATAAGGTGTAAATGAGATTTGGAATTGTAGTAACATGTGGTAGCGGTACAGGTATGTGTGTTATATGAGACACAGGTTACATCTACTCATAAAAATGGAATCTGTCACACCTTCACACATAAACATACATATGGAGATTTTTCTGTTGCAGAGAGGTCAAGATATAATAATGTCTTCTTATTCTGTGCAACGGTTCTGTATGCTTTCTTTTCACTGTTGCATCTACCACAACATATTGAGATGTCAGATCTGTTTACATGGTTTACATGGTGCACGGATACAGCAGCTATTCAAACAACCAGGCTGGAGAAAGGCAATAGGTGGACATGGAAATTTTAGCGTGAATGTGAATCAGATTTGTGAGACAAAAATCATTTAAAGTGACTCTTAGAGCTCATTCTAAACCCCTTCTGTCATCTGTGAGCGAGAGCACGCTCTAATACATTGTCACTGGGTGAATTAATTTGCATAATTCCACTATTGTGCTGTCCCAGATCTTTTTCCGTGTGCTCCTTCACATCTGAAAAGACGAAGGAAAAAAAAAATCACTCAAACCTTTTCTACTTGTTGCTTCGGAAACGGGGGTGAAAAAAAAAATAAAAAAAAATGAAGAGAAGCATAGTAGGGCAAGAATGAGAGAACTGGCAGAGGAGAAAAGACTCAGTGGTGCAAAGGTGTAGAGATGAAAAAGGCGTGAGGGTGGAGCAGGAAGCAGAGAAATGGAGGACGGAGGAAGGTGAGACAGAAGACAGATTGAGAAGAGAGGAAACTACTGTTCAGTGAATGGAATACAGGGCAATTTTCTGTTACTTAAAAAGTCATTTATCTACGTCGACAGTCTATTAGTCATGTATTCGAGTGTGACCCCCCCACACACACACACACGCACACACACACCACACACATCTCACCCAGTGTGTGTGTACATGTACATGTGCGTCACTGTTTGCTTGTTGTTGTGTGTATGATGAGCCTGTATTGCTTTTTCCTCCTGGGAGGGGGGCTGAAGGGAAGAGAGGCAGTGCTAAATTGCACAGACAAGATCAATATGTAGTTAAAGGGTGGGGCTGCGCCTTTCAGAGTGAACACTGTATAATATTGCATTAACCATAGATGGTGTTAAATGGATTATTCTAAAAATGTGATGCGGAGAGCTTACCTGTCGAAGAATAATATTCAGGACGATCACTCTGCTCAGTGAGTACTGGGAGCAAAGGAGGAGGTAGTGTGACGTGACAATGTTACAGAATGACAAAGTCCACGGAGGCCATGTTAGCTGGATGGGTCAACAAAATGTCAGACTTTAACATGCAGCCAACAATGGTTTAAATGACCACGGTTGTTCCCTTATCTTGACGAAGTATTTCATTTTACAGTAACCATGATCTTTCCCTAAACCAAACCTTAACTATTGCATTGTACATTTACATTTATAAAACAAGTTTTAACAGTGATTTGTAAAGGCTATGGGAGACACAGACAAATATAGGGTCATGTAACACTTGTCTGTCTTCTTCTTCACCTTCGGATGTTTGTTTTTTTTTGGGCACTAGCTGCATGATAGAAACATCATCAACGCACCCAAACGTTTGCTGTGAAGTCTCCGGGTTGGCTCAATCCGAACAACACAGACTTTGTAGGAAGCTGAACATTATTTGCTGGTGGACAATGCTTGAGGCAGACTGCTGCGGTTGTGCTGCTTTTTTTCCCCACAATTGAACATTGACTTCGTATTTGAATTTCTGTTTGTTCTTTACAGTTCAAAAATAGATTTAAATTTAGAATATTAGTTGACAGCCCTATTGTACAATACGTTGCCTAAATTCTATACATGTATTAGTTTGATGTTTGCAGATAGATACTTCCTGTTAATGATTTCGTCCTAACTCCTTAATCTCTGTATTAGCATTGAAAAAACACTACTGACTTTTATTGTCTTGAACAGCACTCAATTTGCTCTGGATTTGGTCTTTTCTTTGACTTGAAGTTGAGTACAGCCATGGACACAGATAAAGACAAATATCTTAAAACCTGGAAAAAAATAAAACCAAACTATTTTCATGGCTAATGCCACAACACGTGGAAAAAAAGGTTTTATTTTTATGTGGGTGAAGCAAATAGATTCAGATTTAGTTAGACTAGTCTGGAATATGCATCTCATGCCCTCAGCTGAGAGACTGTACACTGTTAACCATGCTGGCATGGGATGAAACCCCTGCAGAGCCGTGACCTCTGTCTCCCGGCGGCCTGTCTCTCTCTCAGCTCTCCCACTGCCTTCATAAGCAAAACAGCATGTTCTACTACCGCCGTGATATATTAAACATAATCAGGTGTGCTAATGAAGTAATGATTAAGATAATTCATGCATTAATTAGCAAATATTTCTCTGCCAACATATACCTCTAAAGACTCCAACCAACCAATATGATTATAACTGTGGACACAATATCATTAACAATGCTCATGTAATTTAAACCGTCCGTCAACTACTGCCTTGACGTTGTGTCGGAGATGTAGTCATTGGCATTTTGAGGGCTTGGTAGGTGTTGTATTTTGCAATAGTTTGTATCAATTCTAAAGGTGTTACTCTTCTCACCATCACTTTGTAATCACTATGGTAACACCTTCAAAAAGAAAGATCCAAAAGCAATAACCATAGTTGAGTTAAATAGTTGAACTAACTGTGCAACATCTCACACCTTTTGTGCTTTACATTGGTTATAACAGCTGTAGACTACTGGCACACCTTATTGTCACATGTTCCTGACCATTACGTTGATAAACTTAAGATAATAATATATATTGCAAATAACAGTTTAACTGTGAGAAAGCGACACCTTAAATGAACCATGACACGATCAGCTATAGAACACATCATCACTTTGTTGGAGTTGTTGGCACTACAAAAACACTCAGTCCACCTGCAACTGGAGCTGCTAGTTGAATGTTTTGTATACTGCTCTTTGCTAATCAGAGAGAGTTTGTGTAATGTTATTTAGTCAGTCTGGGTTTCAGAATTCAGAGTTACTCACGCTGGTGCACCCAAATACCATCCCATTCACACGCAGCCAATTTTTAGCAAAATGCTTCACTGTAGAAGCCCGGCTGTCGTGTGGTAGAGTAGCGCTGCAACACTAGCAGGATAATGTGGACAAACCATAGTGGAGGAGAGTAAAGATTTTTGCTTGTAGTGATTCGTTTAAATATACCTGGATTGTCACTGATCTTTAGAATTGGCTTGGGACATCTCTCATAACCAATGTTTTTACATTAACTATGGATTTCAAGACTGCTTGTACTATATGAAAGCGGTCACTTTTAGTGACGAACTCACTGAGAATCATCACCTATAACTCTGCAGTTTGCCTTTACTCTACAGAGCATTTCAGCATAGTTCATCTCATTTGGTGGGTTTAACAGCTCGCAGTTTCACTTTTTTGATTCACTCTTAATAGCCTTCAACAACGATGTTCCGGCAGCAGCAGGCGGTTCTTTTCAGAAAAGCTCTAAAGAAACACTGCATCCTACCTGCCCAGCACCAGACAGCTGACAGAAAAAGTTAGAAACTAGCTGGTTAACATAGTGGAGAATTTAGTTGCTAATTATCCAGATATTTCCCTAGAGTTGGTGAAGACCAAAACCAACCAAGGAGAGTAAATATTTGACTGACAATACATAATATTGCAGGTGTAAAAATAAATAAATGTGTAATAAGATACATTTTGAATAAAATATTTTTTGGCATAGTTGTTCAGTTGTTTTGGGGAACAACTTGGACAGGCCTGTGTGATATGGTGTCTCAGAAGGTTGTTACTAATGTTTATTCATCCAGAAATATGACTGTGCATACTTCTCATTCTAAAACTAATCCTTGCAAGCTGTTGAATACAACGGCAGCCCTGAACTGTGGCCAGTTCTGGTACAAGATTTGGCTTCAGTGGAGCCTGGGGGAGACAGAGAGGCTAAACCAGAAAATCTATTCCTCATAATTATGAATGAAAAGGAATGTCCATAATTTACTGAGCAGAGCTGTAAGACACTGGTAAAAAGTTGGAGAAAGTTCTACAGAGATGTGGATTGAAACTATAGATTAGTATTAGATTAGTTAAATTTGTTTTCAGTTGGGGCAGAAAACTCCATGGTTCAAAACTGTACCCCTCAAAACATCAATTCAGCTGAACTGAATCTACCTTCAAGCCATAGCCATGATCACGTTTATAATTTTTCAAATACTTACTATTCAAAGGTTTGCATTTGGAGTTTCTGCAGCAAACACCAGCCTTGTATATTTATTCATGTGAGCTCTGAGCCAAACGGAATGGACCATCCATCAACGCACTCCGGTTAGAAGTGACTTTCTTCTGCATTCCTTTCTTCGCGCTGTTCAACACCCCCCTCCCTCCACCAGAGAGCGGAGCGTGTTTGCTGATGCGTGAACGCAGTAGCCACGACGGAGCCCCACAGAAAAACAAATGGCATCCCTGATCCCTAGTCAAAGCAGTTCATTGTTATTACTTCCACTGTTATACTCAATGTTGTAACAACAGACAGGGGACTAGTTGTGATTGGTAGTTAAGACACATCCTGCTAAGAACACCTGCTGGTTGATAATTGTCACAACGCGGCAAAGGCATACAATCAAGTGTTGTTACACGCTACACACACACACACACACACATACATACATACATACATACACACACACACACACACACACACACACACACACACACACACACACACACACACTATAATGGGCCAGTGTGTGTTTTCAATTCTCTTTGATGCAGTGGATACCTCCCGCTGTTCGGCATATTACTCTGTTCACATCAAACAGGTTGTTCTGGGAAGAAAAAGGGACATGATGACAAAACTGCGGCTCACTATTCTGCTCATCCTGATGCCAGGCTTTTTGTTCAAATGAAAAAAATGTCCCTATACTTTTTTCTCTTCTCTCTTAGTCTCTTTTTCTCTCTCTGTTGTTCTGCCAGGGTTTCTGTTTTTGTACTTTTTTCTCACATTATCAAATCGTTCCCCTTCCTCCTGCCTTTCTTGATTTATTTATTTTATTTTATTTTATTTGTTTTTTTGTTTTGTTTTTAACTCTTGCATCTGTTTTCCTGTCCCTTCTTTGCAAAAAACTGGCTTTGTATACGTATTCACAACATCCTGTTTTTTTTATCCAACTTTATTTTTCTCATAAAATGTCGTCCCCTACCATTTTTTTCTTTTTTTTTTTCTTTCAAGTCATCTGGAGCTTGTCGCAGTATGCCACCCCATCATAGCTGGCCATCCAGACAGTCAGCGTGAGTCACAGTTCACAGATGATAATGACCCTGTCCAGCTGCTGTGTAACATGAGAACCACTGGGCTCCTCTAACCTACAGTCCAGTGTGTGTGTGTGTGCCCATGCATGTCTATTTTAATGTATGTGTTAACGCATTTGTACAAATTCTTTGTGTGCAGGATGAAAGCGGGGGAAAAGAAACTCATTCCCCCTTGTGTTGATTTTTGTTATGTGTGCAAATGCATCCATGTGTGCACCGAATTCACTAACCTAAAGATTTGTGTGGCGGTGTCTCTGCATGAGCCTATTGGTATGGATAGCATGGCGTGATCTCGAGCGTGATCTGTACTCTCCACCTCCCAACCACCCCCTCCCACCCCATAATACAACCGCTATCTCCAAAGCCCCTCTAACCTTTCTCCTGCACACCCATCTGTCAATCATGTCCATTGCAGCATAGCAACATAGGGACACTTGGTGCAATGTTAATTGAACCCTCACAGTTTACATTGGCATAAACCATCATCCCTTATCAGTTATTCCTGAGGTAACCCTTCTCAGAGTCATTATTAATCACAGCACACAGCTCGGAAAACCTCTTTTGGCTGATAAAACATTTGGAAAAATTAGGTTGGAGCCGTTTGGAGTTGCAGATGTATTGACAAAAAAATGACAAATGTACTAGTTTAAATCTAAAATGTAAGGCTGTTTTATAAAAAACAGTTTAAATGTCTCCTTATTCTCAGATGATTTATTGGAATTAGTTTCCTTTTAAAGTGGTGTGAAAGACACATAAAAACACATTTTCCGATACTTAAAGGTCAGACCGATTTAAGGCCTAGTTGCAGGTGGCACATTTTGCGTCATAATACAAATTACATAACATAAATGTTTCTTAAGTGTTATACAGATGGTTACTGAGGAGCTCGATTAGTGTGGAAGGTGAGGAAAATGTATTTCTGTCTAGAGATCTCAGGATGTTTGGGGAATTAGACTTTGGGTTAAAAGCTTGTTCCTCTAGTCACCACATTTAACATGTCCTGCATCACTCGAAGGGGGCATCAATATACTTCAAAATAAGTTCTTGTCCGAGCATCTAACAGCATCTGAAACCCTTTTCCTAACACCTTTACTTTGGGGAATTGAGTAAGCTGAGCTTTGACAATTTTTGTAACTTTCTCACACCAACAATCTCACAATCACGCCCACTTAACCAACCTTCAAAGTGGCCATTCAGAACAGACATTAACACTTTGCCCTCAGACGTTTTCACATAAGTTGAACAACCTAGTTTGTTTCAAGCACACTGAACACACAGAAAGACTGAACACACAGAAAGACTGAACACACAGAAAGAAAAATAGTGTTTGGAAGCTCCTGAGCCCCAGTGGTGTTTTCTGTTAAATTATAATTGTGTAAAATGTGTCAGTAGGATCAATTCTGCTTATTGGGTGTTTGATGTTTTGATGGTTCCTATTAGATCCACGCAGTCTCATGTTCTTGGTGTAGCTTGTGCTTATGAAATTATTCCTAATCAAATTGAGTCTTTGCTGGATAGATGATGTTCCTCCTTGTCAAACTGGATCACTTCAGGGTGAGCCCACCCGGTCGGTTCTGCTGGAGAATTTCACTTGAGTGATCCACATTTAACAAAGAAAACTGATGTCGAAATGATATAGTTTCGATTTAAAGATGAGTAATATGAGTTTAAAGCAGAGTATTGCACAGTCTTGCATCATGCAAGGAACTGAAAACGAATGTAAAACACCAAATCATAAGGATCTGTCGGATTGTTCTGTGACAGGAGTGTGTTTCTTGGAACATCTCTGCCTCGCTCCATGTTCTCTAAACAAAATGATGGCACAACAGTGCAATGTCTGTGACAAAATGTCATGTCAGTATTTGTCTCCGGCTGCTTATCCGCTCCACAGCGAGGAGGGACTTAAGTGTTTCCTGCTTTGTCCCTCTCTCAATCAATTTACTGAGAGAAGGTTAAGTTCTCTTCTCACAAGCCACCAGTTCCACCTTTGGGGGAGAGCGTTGGATAGAGATCAGACTGCAATCAATTGACTGTCTGTGTCATTACAGGATTAGCTCTACCTACAGCATGGTCACATACATCTGGAAGCCTGCCCAATAATGGGCAGGTAATAGAGCAAGTGACTGCATATCCCCTGGGGGAGATTAGTGCTGCATGTCCCACATTAAGTACAAGACGAGGGAGTAACAAGCGATGTGTAACAGACATAGTTTGCTCTGTCTGAATTTGTCAGTCTTTAGATTATTTTCAATAAAGGATAAGTCATGTCTTGTTGGATTACTTGCATACATGACAAGGTTGGAAAATAACTCTGTTTAGGTGATAAAGAATACAAATCATATATATATGTGTATGTATATATATATGTATGTGTATGTATATATGTATGTGTATGTATATATATATATGTATGTATATATATATGTATGTATATATATATGTATGTATATATATATATATGTGTATGTATATATATATATATATATGTGTATGTATATATATATATGTGTATGTATATATATATATATATGTGTATGTATATATATATATATATGTGTATGTATATATATATATATATGTGTATGTATATATATATATGTGTATGTATATATATATATATATGTATATATATGTGTATGTATGTATATATATATATATATATATATATATGTGTATGTATATATATGATTTGTATTCTATACATATGTATGTGTGTGTGTGTGTGTGTGTGTGTGTGTGTTAAACAATATGAGATAATGTACATCAGAGTATAATGTCAGTCCAACATCTTTTGAATGAATAGCAGTGTGCCTCTTTAGGATGAAAATGTTGGTTTACCACTTTGGTCCAGACTGAAAAATCTTAGGGTGCTATCACACCTACAGGTCAGTAGACTCGTGCGATTCTGTAGTGTAGTTGCAGCATTGTTGCACACCACACTTTCTCTAGCACACCAAACACTGTAAACAAACAACACACGATCGAAGCGGTCACTTGTGAAAATCACCAACACATTCTGGTCTCAGAAAAAATGGTGCAACTATATGTGGTCATGGCTGACAAGAGTGATGAAGAGGACTGGGCCGAGAGAGAGAGAGAGAGAGAGAGAGAGAGAGAGAGAGATGTTGTCATTGTTACACAAACGGCTAGTGATGCATGGTCATGAGTAAAGTTGGGTGGTATCCAAATTTTGATACCGTTAAACCTCCTCTCTATTTTACCGCGGTATACAGTATTACCGCGACTTATTAAAAATGATGACGTAAGGCTCAGGCGGCGTCACCAAACTGTTGCCGTGTGCCTCCACCGTTCAGAAACTGAATACCAAACACTAATACTGAAACACCTCTCCCTTCTCATTAGGTCGGAACCCAAAATGCCGCCAAACTGCAGAAGTCGTGTTCTTCTTCGAGACCAGGTCACTCAGTGCGCGACTTTCCACGCCACCCCTCTCCTCCACACTGTCACGTGATGATTTCCACACTTAAGCATTTTTAGGAATTAAAAAAATTCTATTTATTTTTTAATCCTTATTAAATATTAAATCTGTATTACCGCCCAACCCTAGTCATAAGTTATGGATATGAAAGTTAGCATCTATTAAATTAAATCAAATCGTATTCTCACCTAAAGGGTCCCGAACTCCAGTGCACCTGGAAGCAAACAGAGACACATATCAGGCGAGCTTTCACACCCCCCCCAAATGAATGTGACTATCTGGACGAAACACTTCAGGGTTTGGTTTGAACGGACCAAAGAGGGAATGTGTGAAAGCACCCTAAATTTTGTACAGACATTCATAGTCACCGGAGGATGAAGCCTAATGACTTTGGTGCAGACTTTTCTTCTAGTGCCACCATTAAGTTGACATTTTGGATTTTAGTGAAATTTCTTGACAAATATTAGCTTGATTGCCATTAAATTTGGTACAGACATCCATGGTGCTCACAGGGTGAATGACTTAGAGACGGACTGACTTGTAATCCCATGATTATGCAAAGTTGACATTTGTGTCTTGACAACTTTTGAGTGAAAGTTGGTACATACATTCATGTTCCTATTAGGATGAATATTAATAACTTGAATGATCCTCTGACATTTTTCATCTAGCGCCATTATCAAGTCAAACACTTTGGTTGTTAAACTAAAGAAGAAGAAAAAAAAAACACCTAAAGATTTTTGTGTATTTAGTGCTTAAAGGTTAGCCCGTTAACAGGCCAAACTCATCTGGTAAACCTGGTAAAAAAATTACACCTGCTAAACATCTGCAAGTTAGCATGCTGATGGTAGCATCAGTTCAAAGCGTCACATTGCTAAAGTACAGCCTCGCAGAGATGCTTAGTCTAAGTCTTGTTGCCGTTCAATAATCCGTGATGGATTGAATTGCGACCTATCTTCTCCGCCAACTGGATAAATTAAGCTGTCTTGGTTGTAACAGTGGACAAATGTCACAAATGTCAGCATATACTGCATATTTTTAAGAAATCGACTCATGCAAATGCGCTCTGTCAGTGACACACAGGCACGCATGCACACGGACACATGCAGACAGATGCACAACTTTCCAATAACTACTATGCCATGTTCAAGCCAGTCCTTACAGAATGGTGTTTGTCATACTCTATTTCTTGAACAGGCCTCATTCCTCTCAATAGTTTCTCATTATCCAGCCTGCTGGTGTTTGAGTTTGATTGATTGTTCATAAAACGTGCATGACCCTCATGAATTATTGTGAGAGAACATCCAATAAATTGTTTTAGATGGCTTATTACAACAGTGTTACTAGTCTGGCATATTAAATTTTTTGCAATCCTGTAAATTACAGAGGCGATTTGAAAATAACCCATTAAAGGCATCATGTTGACATTTCTCCACTCAGCAACATACCCATCTTCGTCAAAGCTATTTTCAATCACGGACAATTTTGTCATCAATCACATTCAATTAGGCTCTTTCAAAAAGACACATACAGAACCAGAGGAGATGAATCTGGAGAAATCTGCAGGGTAGGGAGGGGAGATTTATGAATATTATCAGGTTAACAGTGATTAATGTTATGAGGTTATAAAGACACAACTGTAGACTTAACTTTTAACCAGAGATGAAAGGTAACGAAGTACAAATACGTTGCGACTTTTTATTTTCACTCAATTTTTAACACAAATATTGGTACTTTCTGCTCCTTACATTTTAAAAAATTGGCTCATTACTTTAGTTTTGTACAAGAGGTTATGTCAGAGAGTAGCGTGGATACGCGCCTCACACCGCGAGCGGACGCGCACGCCACACAAAGAAGGAAGTGAAAAAAAAGAAAAAGAGACTAGCTGTCTGGAGGATGATCAGTTGAGATTGTGTGTGTGTGTGCGTCTTTGCGAACTAAGCCGTAGGCCTATAATTGATGTTGTCAGTTCATTTAAGCCTGTTTGTCTAGTTCTTGCACATTTTAAGTAAGTTAGCTAATGATTTTGTTGTTTGTACTTCACCTGTTAGCTAGGTTGCACGTTGCATCAACACAGAGAAGTTGTCTCCGTCCGTGTTTTAACAGACACACCTGGGGCAAAGTTGGAAACCAGAATCAGCTTTGAATACAGTCCTAATCTAGTCCTCAGTAACAAGTTTCAAATCATTTCACTAGAGAGCTGCTCCTTTTGACGTGAAGGAGCAGCTCTCTAGTCCGAGCTCCTCCTAGGTGCCGACTGAAAGTCTTTCTCTATGTCTTCTCCAAACTTCTCCCACACCCGCTGCTTTGCCTCTGTCACGGCAGAGGCTGCAGCCCTTCAGGCCCGTCGGTGCCTTGCAACTGCCTCCAGAATCCTGTGGGATTACATATCCCAAAAAAAGACTCCTTCAGTCGGACGGCTTCCCTGACCACTGGTGTCCACCAGGATGTTCGTGGGTTACCGCCCCTTGAGGAACCTAATCCCTGAGACCACGCCACAGCTTCAACAATGGAAACTTTTAACCTTTTCCACTCAGGTTCAAAGCCCTCAGCTTCCCCAGGGATGCACGAAAAGCGCCGCTGGAAGTGAGAGTTGAAAGTCCGACGGACAGGGGCCTCCTCCAGACGTTCCCAATTTACCTGCACAACCCGTTTGGGCTTACCAGGTCTGTCCAGATTCCTCCCCCATCCCCTGACCCAACTCACCACCAGATGGTGATCAGTTGACAGCTCCGCCCCTTTCTCGGTTCTCCAGAGAGGTAAGCCCCACCAGATCTAACTGGTAACGTTTTACCTCCTGCACAAGTTCCGGCTCCTTCCTACACAGAGAGGTGACATTCCACGTCCCCAGAGCCAGCCTCTGTCGCCCGGGTTTAATCTGTCGAGGTCCCTGACCTTCGCTGTCACCCATTTGGCAGCGCACCCGACCCCAGCGGTTCCTCCCACAGGTGGTGGGCCCATGGGATGGAGAGAAGGGTGCCACGTACGTAGTAAACCTGGCCACCAGGTGCTGGCTGACAAGCCCTCTGTCTGGGCTCATCAAAAAGATGAGAAAACTGGATCTGTGAATTCTCAAAGAATCACAACTGAATTTATATCTTGCTACTCAGTCAGAATCTTATTAACCTGGAGTCCCAGTTTCTGTCAAAATAATCATATATGAGATGTTTTAGGTCTATTGGCAGACATCCATTTAAAATGTAGCCAATGGCAGATATAGAGCATGTTTTCCATGTCCACTGAAGTTTCTCAGCATGCTCTCCAGTAACATTTGTGTGGTCCAGGTAGCTTTGTATAAAAAAGGTTACTTTTACTTTCATACTTTAAAGTTCCAAGCCTGTAGTTTACTTGAGTAAAGAAGTTAAATCATTACTACTTTACCAGATTATTTTTTAAGTGTCTGTACCTCTACTTAGTACAGGAAATGAGAATGTTTGCCATCTTTACTTTTAACTGTCTTTTCCCAAATAATATTTTTATGTAACAGGGAAGTGTAATAAAAGTTAGCAAAGTCAATAAAAATTACATTAAGCATTTCTGTTCAGCGGTGCAATCATATTTCTACACAATATTGCATTTTGAAAGATGCAAGTACAAATCTGTCGTGAGGACAAACAGTGAGTTATTAAATTCATCAAAAACAAATCCAAACATCTCTTGGTAAGGGCTTCGTTTTGCCCAATTTCAACAGAATTATTGCTTTCATTTATCATGCAGACACCTGTCTGCAGCAAAAAGTTGAGTTTAGACGGGTTAAATTTAGATATTAACGCACCTTTGATCTCTACCAATGGACATAGAACTGGTCATGCGTTTGAGTTGTGTGACCCTCTTTCACCTTCCCTGTGTCCCAGAGGGGACAGACGAGAAGGAAAGCTGAGGGGACGCTCACCCAGCCCTTTCCGACCTTTAGGTCCCAAAGGAACATGAGTCAAACTTCAAGAATAAACTTGAAGGACTGTATGACTTGGGCAGCAGAGCAGCCACAGGGATTTCTAGCAATATAAGTGGGAGTTTAAAAGTGGCCCCTTCATCCATGTTCTTAGGGAGCACTTCACTGCGTTGCCTCAGATCTGACATCAACTTGTGTTAAATTGATGGTTGAGGACCAGATGTGGATAATTAGTCTGCTAAACAAGAGGTGTGTGTGTGTGTGTGTGTGTGTGTGTGTGTGTGTGTGTGTGTGTGTGTGTGTGTGTGTGTGTCATTAGCTCTGGTTGACTCACAAGTTTTCCTTTACAAGCGTTAGTTTTCTTGAGGGTTTAATACAAATCTCCAATATTTGATTAGGACGCTTTCTTTTAATCTAAAGCAAACTGATTTGTTGTGCCTACAGTGAATAAGAACTGTTGTTGTAAAAAAGACTGTTCTGAAAGGCTGTCAGCTTTAAAGGTCCACAGAGTTTTTACACACTTTGTCCCATTCAGTCCTTGAATTCAAATGGCATTAATGACCAAAAGGCACAGGATCAAGTATTGCTTTACACTCAGGTTCCAACATCAGATTTTTTTTAACCAAAATTTCATTTGATTCAAGCTCATTTATTCACATTAAGATTCAAGTGTTGTTGTGAATGTGGCTCCTGCAAGCATAGACATGAAAAGAGTCCTAGATGAAGAGAGCGGAGCCATGGAGAGAGTTGTGTACATTCACCACCTACCTGCACCAGCCGCGTTTGATCCAAGCCCCACGCCTTTGAAGTGTGTATGCCTTTGTGCTGGGCCAAATAGAGCCATGTGTGGAAAAACCTTGCATGCAAGTGATGTCATCATTTACACACAAGCGCACACTCACAAATGTGCAACGTGCACGTTCATGTGCACAAGCATAGACACAGTCACACAGACAGATAGGAAACTAAATGGGAAAATGTTTCTATCACCCACAGTCAAATGGCTTCAAAATTGTATCTCAGGCCTATTTCTTTTTTGACTCTGGACTATCTCAAATGGCAATGCAAATGCTCATTTGCTTTGAAAGCACTGCAGGACGAAAAAAAGTCTCAAAATATACTTCTTAAGGACTAATTGTGGCCAAAACTATTTTTATTAACAATGGCTAACATGAATACTTGCCAAAGCAGTTGCTTTTGGTGAGAAAAATGATCTCCTGACTCTGCAGCCCCCCTCAGCTTCACGTAGCATTTTAGCATCTTTCAGCTCATGGTTATATTTTCTGTTCATCAACTGTTCTGGGGTCTAATTTATAAACGTGTCGTACGCACAAAACGGGGCTGAAAATGTCAGTACACCACTTTATAAAAAAAAAACTGACAGGAGAAGGTGCAGTCCTCCACGCAAACTGACTCATGCGTACACACACTTTGGGAGACCATGGGAATTGGCGACGCAGATGGTGAGGAGGTGACTGATGTTAGACTGCAGAAAGTACATGTGGAAATAGTGATTACTCCTAATATTTTCAAGTATTGATGCTTTGCACACATTTTTTCTCTCCATATCCTCCACTTTATCATGAAGATAAATCCAGTGTTATTTGCTCTTGTACTGAGTTATGACTGTTCCATAAACACCTTGTAAAATCCAACTTAACCCTTGTATTGTCCTCAGGTCAAATTTGACCCATTTTGAAAAAAACATTTTTATCAGAAAAATAACGTGGCTTGTTCCACACAACGTTCTTCACAAGTAAAATAAATAACCAGCCCACTGCTTTCTTCAAATTTGGATGTTTTATTCAATTTGATAGCATTCACTTTCATTTATGAAAGACCATTGAACAAAGTGACTCAAATGTCAAAGAAAAAAGCTTCAAAAATGGGGGGAAAAAACCCACAAAAATGTCAAAAGGCGCAGGAAAAAATTGACAATAACATAAGGGGGGGGGGCGAAAAGTAACAGGTTTTGAAAAAGACGACCAAAAAGTTGAAAAAAGGTTTCAATTTTGACCCAGAAAAACAAAAAGTTGCACGGGAAGACAACACAAGGGTTAAATCTTAAATCTGAAATAATATTTAATTTTAATAATAGGCGCTGTCTCACCTGGCTGTTTCCAGAGGGAAAAGGCCAGCAGCTAAATGTTTTTTATAAATATTATAATCTTTTAACTTTATCAAGTTTATTAACTTCATTTTAACTAAGACTTATTTGGATATAATGTAGTTCAGGTTAAATATTACCATATACTTGTAGGTATGGTTATGTGTCAAAGCTGTACCCATGTGCTGTGATGCCTGTGTAGTCAGGTTTACCTACACTGTGCGAGAACAGGCCAAAATTATAATTCAGCAATTCCACTGAGAAGTTTTTTTGCTTTTTCTCCGCCAGTTGTCATGATTAAGCGTCACGGAAGAACTGTCAGGGTCATTAACATACTAATCAGCATTCACGATGGTCATTTATGATTAAAAATGGGCATGATATAAGGATGATTCACGTACGCACAGTTGTGGGTAATCTGTAATTTCTAAAGGGAACATTGAACATTGATTGCTGCACGGTTTTATAAATCTGAATTTTTGTTGGCTTACGCCATTTTGGGCTTTTGGCCGTACACACATTTAGTAAGGATCCTACGCACAGTTTTATAAATGAGACCCCTGGTTCACACTCACTGCACTCATAGTGTAGTGTTTAGCTGCAGCAGGCAGCTGTATTCAGCGAAAGAGCTCAAAAAACCCACGGTACACTACACTCGGACCAGACAGACACAGTAAGCAACTTGCTTGTGAACATAATGGAGCATTTAGCAGCGAAGAGCCAAATATTTCCCTCACGAGTTGGTGAAAAGCCAAGGCCCTAAAGGAGAATGAATATTTGACTTACATTGATCAAGTGGCTTGCCTATGATATAAACTACACACACACACACACACACACACACACACACACACACACACACACACACACACACACTCTCCCACGTTCACTCACACAGAGATATATTAAAGTGTAAGACCTTTAGTCCTTCATAGCAGGAAAAAAAGACCAATAACAAAGCCACATTTTTTGGACTTCCCAACACAAACGGACTACAATTTTTGTGGCCATTTCTCTTGTGTGCACACATGTTAAGACTTACTCCTTGTCTTCTACTTGAATGCAGGTCCAGTTTTAAGCAGTGCTGTCCAACGATTTAAATATTTAATCTCTAATAATCACATTAATGTTGCTTTATATTCAACAACAAAACGGATGTGTGAGATAAAGCTGTTTTCACACACACAGGATTTTTACTCGTTCCTCGCTAAAAGTTCAAATCATTTTAACGTTATTATGCAACCTTGCCCCTATTTTTACCTGTTGCTGAGTAACGTACATTAACATCCCATGATGTATCCATGGTCTCTTGATTGAAGCATACCTGTAGCAAGCTTCTTCTTAGTAACTAGCTGTAAAAACAAACATTGAAGAGGAGCTCCGCACTACAGAGTGGCAATTTCTAATTGTTTAAGCCGCTACAGACCTCCGTCACAGCTCGGTTGTATCAGCGGCATTTAGTAGATGTGTTGAGCTGCTAAAGGGTTCCTCAACACCGCCTCTGGTGCTCCTTGAGGTCAGCGGTAGCTGGTGGTTCAGTTATCCAAGAATACTGTAAGTGACTCTCAGCCGGGGGGGAGAGCATTCACGGAAGTTATGGTTAAGTAAGTAATGAAACGACTAGTGTGTGGCGTGCCTTTATTTTTGTTTCCGGTCTAGCTAAATCCGGTGTGGTGTAGTAGTTTTCCTAACGTTACTAGTTGTTGCAACAGCATTTGAAAAAAATACAAATTTTACCAGGCGAAAAAGAACGTTAATCTTGCGATTAAAAAAAATTGATGCCATTAAAATGGGTTTGCGTTAACGCGCTTAACTGACAGCACTAGTTTTAAGTTTGACCTCTTATGAGGGAAGTTGTTTTCTCCCAAATTACAGATTGTCACAGATGCTATTCCTACAAAAGCATGATGGCTGATGTCATGAGCACATTTTTGTAAAACTTAAAACGGGGACACTAGACCTAGAGCTGTTCTCATTAGGGGCTGAGCCCCCCCTAAAGGTCGGATCCTAGAATCCCCCCTGCTGCTACTTCATACTTGTACTCTACGACACCTCAGAGGGGAATGTTGTAATGTTTACTGAACTACATTTATCTGACAGCTTTTGCTATATTGCTTCAGGCTTTTTTCTGCAACAGCTCATTGAGTATCGGATACAATAAAAACTATTAGGAATATTTCCTTCACAGTGATGCAGTATTAAACGCAGATCGCTGCCAGTCGGCAGCAGAGAAACAGCTACAAGTAAATATAGTATAATGTCTCCAGCTTGTAATTACGTTTATAAAAGTGCTTGTTTTGCAACGACAGACTCAAGATTAAATCCTAAGGTCTGACAACATTATGAAAAGGATTTCTAAGGAGGTCAACCTTTTTGTTAAAGATTAAGATCCTTTTTTAAAAGATAAAAGTCCGCGAAATTGCGTTCGCTAAACCCACCAGACTCCATGTAAATTATTTGTAAT
>NC_045733.1:13482300-13487329 GCF_008692095.1 Etheostoma spectabile
GCCTATAATCACACCCTGTACTCACACATATTTAATAAGGCTGTAACAATATGCATTATGAAACCGAAATCGCGACACTCAGATCCATGAACCTGTGTTGCGGAGTGAGAAGGTAGAATTGCGACAAACCCCTTCCAACTCCCAGAGTTATCCTTCCCATCCACATCCAATGCTACCACATCTTTAAATTACTATTATTTCTTTTGGTGCCTTATCCCGTTTTGTCTGGTAAATTTAGCTAGCTAACTGTAAAGACTGCTAAAAGCGAAGAGGGACACACGCACCCACAAACACCGGCAATGCTAATGGAAGTGTGACGTTGCAAATGGCCACTGTTCTGATTTGGGTGCCTGAGTCTGTTTCCCGATGGTCCAGCAAACTGCCGTTCTTAGCACCGGAATGCTGACCGGGCTGGTTTCTGGCTGGCCGGGGGCTGACTGTGGACATGTCCCCGGGGCTGTTGTCAGCTCTCATTCCGACTGAAGCCTTCCAGTATCGGGAGAGTGAGGCAGACAGACAGGGTTATGCTAGCTAGCTAAATGACCACAATATTACTCATCTATCCATACAGTTTACGTTACTGATGAATTCATGGTAGCCCAGAGTTGTGAACCATGGTCAAAACAATCATACTAAAAATAACTGAGCGTCTTGAACACTGTTGAAATCTTATGTTACCCACCAAAATCACAGCATCAACTGGTGGTGTCCCCCACCCTGAAATACCATTTGAAACGAAAGTCTAAAAGGCAAACCCACTTTTCTTCATGCAGGTTTGGTCATGAACGGTATTAAAGTTTGGACAGATAACAAGTACATTAAGTGTAATGATTGCGCGAGAGCTTAACGTCTGTAACGTCTGTATTTCCATCAACATTTGATTATAAATCCACAATATTAAGACAGATAATTAGTTAGTTAATCTACACTGTGTTCTGCCGGTATCTAATGCTGGGTATTTGATGCTGTCCTGTATTCCCTGCAGTCTCCTCCTTCTGTGCTCCAATGTGATGGCGATACAGCGCTGATTTAAATATTAAGAACACATTTTTATTTAAGATTTGAGATGGGTTTTACAAGGTGTTTATGGAACAATTATCACTCAGTACAAGAGCCAATAACACTGCTGGATTTAATCCTCATCATAACGTGGATGATGTCACATTGATGAAAAAATATGCGTGAGGCATCAATGGCCTACTTGAAAATATCACAAGTAATCGTTATTCCAACATTTACTTCCTGCCGTCTGAGGACTGCACATTCTCCCGTCAAGAGTTTTTTACAAACCTTTGCCTGGAAAGTGGCATATGCACAAAATGGGGCTGAAAATCTGTGTACAGAGCTTCCCACCCAAAGGTTGGAAGATGTACATACGCCACATTTATAAATGAGACCCATGGTTGTTTATTTTGAATGATGTCGGTTTCTTAGGTTTGCAGGGAACCACCACAATAAATATTGTTTTCCCAACAGTCCATTCAGACCATTCAGTTTTACAGTGGCATGAAGGGATCAAAACTTGTGCTTTACAAAGTTGACATAATGACCTTAATAGCAGGGTAACACTGTATACGCAGCACACACACATTGCAGCAAATGTAAATATACTGTCAACCATAGTACAATGGATGGAGCCTGGCGTCCCTTATATTCTGTAATAAAAACACACCTGGCATGTGGATTGGTAGTGATGCTCTTCAGCAGCTTTAGGTTCCCATAATGGGAAAAAAGTGTTTCATAAAGTGTATGTTTCATAAGTGACACTTTCGTACTGACTGATCTTTGCTATAAATTTAGACGATACATATACATTTGGTGGGTTATAAAAAAAGATTTAAGGGATTTTATTCCCCACTACATCCCTGTCTGTGGCCAGCTGTTACTGAATAAATCAATTGGAGGCCAGCTGAATTCCAATTAGCGAAACTACATTTAGAAAATAAGATGCTACTTGTTCTGCAAGCTAAGTTGCACTCAGAAAGAGCAACTGGAAAAAACAGACACCAACACAATTTGATGTTAACGTCTCATAAAATGTTGACATGAAAAAAGAACAACCTGCCGCATAACTTCAGACACCCCCTGTCATTGTTCTCTTTTGATCCAAAGACCCCAGTGGTCTGAATCGTTAGAAATGTGTTTTGCCTGCTTGATTGCTTGTGTAAACATGTACAAATGTTTCATGTAGCTGTGTGCAAGAGCATTTGGCTGTAAGAAAAAAAAAAGAAAAGAAGCAATTTAATCTCAAACCCCTCAGTGGAGAGCTTCCTGTTGTGCAGCTAACTGTCAGATGACAGAGTGAGAAAGGAAAAACAACAAGAGGGGAGATGAGAACAGGAAACAAGAAGAGTGGAGGAGCTGTCAGTCGCACTATGGGTTCTTAGGGTTTAATATCTTTCTCAAGCACACATCTAAACCTCCTCCTCATCTGCTGTCAGTAGATGCCAGCTAGATGTCACTTTAACTCTGGATTTTCAGCTCATGACAGAAGAACTGAAGGTCAAATCACTAACAGTGAGCTCATTTTAATGGGACTGAAGATAAACCCCAGAGTCTTAAAATACACTTAACAGCCGAGGCGTTTCAGGGGATTGATCACGTTGATCAGTGTCTGCTGAACATCCTGCAAACCCTCTTTTTATTCATTATGTATAATATAGTGGAAGATAAGCTTTATGAAAATATACTCCCGGTTGACATTGTAGTATAAATAGGTAGGGCCGGTGAGATATGATAGAAGTGCTGCACTACACTTTATCAAGTTATGAATAATACAGGGAAGCGGAAATCAAACTTCTAACTGTTAGAAATCCGAATGTTGTCTCTCACTGTGTGTTCTGAGCTTTTGAGCCATCTCGTTTGTATTAGATAACTAAAGGCACCAAATCCTGAAAGGATACCTTTATACATGCATTGACCATTGGTCCCATTTTCTAACCCTAATAAATCCTTTTGAAGGAAATATAATTGCTGCCTGGATTATGTACACTGATAATGTTTAAGTTTTTAAAATAGAAGGGAGGAAGATGGAATGAATGGTGACTGTACAAAGTAGGGCTGTCCCAAACGATTATTTTTTAAACAATTAATCTAGGGATCATTTTTTTCAATTAGTCGACTAATCTAACGATTGATTTTTTTTTTTTTTTTTTTTGTTTTAGTAATGATTAATTTTTCAATTAGCGATTATTTTTCCATTGCTCGATTATCAACAATTTACACAAAACAAATGTCATTAAAGTACAAATCTCTATTTATTAAAATAGTTTAACACTGCACTCTTCAAGCAAAATGAATTTGTAGTACAACCTGAAGCCAGAAGTAGGCTATCAATCCAAGAACAAAATAAAGTCACTCTCAGGAGGAATACACAAATAAAAACTTAAAGTAAACCAAGCAAGTGCAAAAAGAGTTTTCTGTATTTGCTTTTTTTTAACAGTAGCAGGTAAAATAATGAAAAAGATTTTGTTTGACATCCAAGCTCTTCTCCCTTTAATCTTAAAGTAAAAAAGTGCAATTGTAGCAACATATGAAATCAGATTTATCAAATAACTCCATGAAAAAAAAAAATCACATTTCAAGTCACTTTCAGAAGGAATACACAAATAAAATACTTAAAAATAAAAAAAACAGTTAAAATGCATTTTTTTCTCTCTCCTTTCTAAGGGAATTATGAGGCCGAGCCCGATTTTAAACCAGACAATTTTTTGAATACATGCGCCGTTATTTCTGACGTTATAAAGGACGCATGAGATATCTGAAACAATCTGGCCTGGTTGCACAATTATTTTGTGTGTGTGTGTGTGTGTGTGTTATAACCATCTCACATAATGACTATAAGAGCATCTGTAGATGGTATTTTCTAGTTATAATCATCAACTAGATTTAGTTTGTTATGCATCATTTGATTTGTGGGATATATAACTGTATAATTTCCTTTGACACAATTATCAAAGACAGTGCTACAGATGGGGGAGACGCAGCACAGTTTACCTCACACTCAAGTCAGTGCATAGGAGAGCCATAGGAGAGCAGAATTTCCGGTGTTTTGCTGCTGTTATCCTGACTCAGGGATCATTTTACGAAGTCTACAGACTACCACGTTGTTGTTGTTGGCATTAAGAGTAAAATACTCATACACTTTAGAAGAGCGTGTGCAAGCCTTTTTCTCAACGTGTTGCGAGGAATCCATACTTGCGCTGTTGCTGGACGCAGCCATGTTATTTTCAGACACGATGTGTCAACGCAAATTATTTGTCAACGCAACTACGTAATCGATGGCGCTGACTATGTCGACAAATTGTCCCAGCCTTAGTACAAAGTGCAGTGCTTTGACACTGGAGAACAGTGGTTTGCATCCTGAGACCAATGTGTGGTTAGGTTTAAGCAACCGAAGTACTTTGGTTAAGGTTAGAGAAAGATTGTGGTTTTAATTACGTGTTCATTAATTAACTCATGGTTCAAGTTACTTTTGACTTTTACCTAATTAAAACTGTTGAAATTAATCAAATAATCGATGCATCGCGATGCGGACATGGACGATGCTGCATCGATGCAGTGGCCAACTATAATCGATTGTAGCGCCATGATGTCACTCGTTAAATTTCGGTCCGCAGCATAAACGTTAAAATGAGAAATAACATTCTCAATAGCCTACCCATTTCATCTAGACCTATGATAGACTCTAGCCCAGGGGCGGTCAATTCATTTTCCCAAGGGGCCACGTGAGAAACAAGGCCTGTTGTGGAGGGCCGGACCAATAAGATAAACTCAATTCTGCTCAGTATTAATTTTATGTCAGGCAGCACATAAAGCTGGTTCTTGGTAAAAAAGCCTTGTTGTGATTGCTTAACTAGCAAAGCTTCAGATGTCCGTGCCCACTCTGCATCAGTCACGGTGCTTTTCTCTGTGTTTAGTAGTAGTAATAGCAATGGAGATTCAAATTATAATCTTTTTAACAGCGATCTGTTCTCCGTAAACTAAGCACACAGCTTTACCTCTGACTTCAGTAAATAAATACTTAGGA
>NC_045733.1:13487339-13487846 GCF_008692095.1 Etheostoma spectabile
CCATGTTTGGTTACAAACTTGGCGCTCTGTATCGACCTTTCTTTCTTTCCCATGAGCTAACATTTTTTCGGAATAACAGCTCATTATGTTCATGCCTAACGTCTCGTGAGCTCAGTTCGCAGCTTGCGGACACGGGTCCAACACAATGCAGTGCTTCTTCTACTTCTTTTTAATTGCAACTTGCAACTAGGGAAGAAGAAGCTGCACATGTTCACACAAAAAAACAAAAACAAAAAAAAAACAGTTGCCTAAAAAATAAAAGCAATCCAGTTGTATTCCATGCATTTACACTCATTTACGTTTGATTGCTAACTTCCATTGACCTTACGTGGGTCTGTCTGTTTACAACTTAATGTAAGCCTAACAACATTTCTGTTTACATATCCTGTTATGTTTTGCGCATTCAGGAAATACCATGTGCTCAGTGCTGTAGTTTTATGTATCAAATGTATTTAGAGCACTGCAGAATGTTTTTTTTTTAACCTTGAAAGGGTGTGTGTGTGTGTG
>NC_045733.1:13487856-13490191 GCF_008692095.1 Etheostoma spectabile
TGTGTGTGTGTGTGTTTTTGTGTGTTTGTTTGTGTATGTGTGGACTTTGTTAAATGAAAGGGTCTTAAAGTGTTCTGTCAGGTCAAATATCCTATATGACTTTAATAGAAAAATGTATTTGACGCATGTTGATGCATCAAGATATTGAACCGCTGACTTGATAATCGTAAACATAACCATAAACGATATTCAGTTGCTCTGAGCGGATTTTGACCAAAAAAATGGAGGAAAAACACGACATTTTTTTTTTTTTTGTTGAAAATATGTTCTTTATGAACGTTTTGTAACTTTGCATATCCATTCTTAAACGTTTTCTCATTATGTTAATAAAAGTAATCTGTCAAAGGTTTTTCATGTTGCAAATTAGTTTTATACAAACATAATTTCAAGGAGACTAGGGCTGTATTTTTATAGTTTCGGCCATCATTTCTGTTTGCAGTAAGATTCTACTCACCCATTTAATTGTTGATCTGAAAAGGCAAAAAAAAGAGTCGGACAAGAAATATGATTACTACTTTCATACAGGATTTATACAAACAAATACCAAGTTATCCAGACTTCTGTTTTACTGCTGGTTTAGATAATCCGGCTAACTGTAATTCGTAACGTATGATGTAATTCCTCAAATAAAAGCTGGGGCCTTTATTTACCTGAACCTAACGTAACGTGGCTCCTCCCTCACTCCACCATCTTGTCAAAAATCGCCACGTCCACAACCAGGATGGCTGCGCCCGTAACGACAAACTCAACGACTCATAGATCTCCACAAACCAATGGGTAATGGGTTATGGGTATGGGCAATGGGCAACACATGTGCTGTCCATTAATATTAAACAGTCTACGGGCTTGTTACTTAAAAGATAATCCATCTTCTTGCTACCCATATTCCCCTATTGTCTGGCTTTCCTTTATTTCCACTATGACTATTAAATAGAGCAATGGCAATAAAGACGTCCTCATATTTTTAGTTGCTGCATGAACTTTCATTTAAGGATGCCAACTGAGTCAATGTCATAAAAATGATTCTTGTTGAGTGAGATAATCATGATCTCACCCATCAGCCAATTTTTATTGCTCCAGTCATTTATTAACTCACCGTGATGCATTGATCTCTGATTTGGGCCTATGACCGACGACAAAATGAAACTAATAATGGATTTTTGATTTAGGCCCAAAGTTCATTGAGGACGTGCAGTAGATTTGACGTGTGTGTGTGTGTGTTGTGTGTGTGTGGTGTGTGGTGTGTGTGTGTGTGTGTGTGTCTCATTTGTGGTTGAGTGAGTGTTTTTGTGAGTAAGGTCACACTTTGTGAGATACCAGAAAAGCAATTTTCCTTCAAGTTCAGCGTTATGTGTTGGAGAGAGGAAGACCACAGCAGGAAGAAAGGGATTGTGGGATGTGGCACTGATAGTCATCTGTTATTCACTTGGACTGTGTGTATGTGTGTGTGTGTGTGTGTGTGTGTGTGTTATAACCATCTCACATAATGACTATAAGAGCATCTGTAGATGGTATTTTCTAGTTATAATCATCAACTAGATTTAGTTTGTTATGCATCATTTGATTTGTGGGATATATAACTGTATAATTTCCTTTGACACTAATTCCAGTCTGATTAATATCTGAAAAAATATTACAGCCCCTGCCCAATCAAACCTTTCACCAGGAAAAAAACAGACAACTATGGTTAAAGATTTTCCAAGTTCTAATTCTTTTTTTTAACTGTCTTTCTGTATATCACAATTGTTTTTGTTACATTGAAATACATCTCTTTTCTTTTACTGTAAAAATAACAAAATATTTTAGATGACTCATATCGAACACCCACCCTCAATACATAATACATACAGTTGTGTTCAGAATAATAGCAGTGTGTTTAAAAAAGTGAATAATGTTCAAAATCATTAGAATAGCTTTTAATTCCACTGCAACACTGCACATTCAATTCCAAATCAAAACATGACCAAAATTGATAATTTGTGTTATACCTTTACAGAAAGTGAAGAAAATAGCAGTATTTGCATTTTTCTTTACAAACTCAAACATTTACTGTATAAACTGTAAAAAATGTCTCAATGGTTTGCTGAACTACATTCCATAATTCCACTGTATTACTGGGTTTTTCCTCAGAAACAGCATTTGTTATGTCACCCCACAAGTGTTCTATGGGATTGAGGTCCGGGGATTGTTCATCAAGACTTTCCTCGCTTGCTGGTGTGTTTTGGGTCATTATCATGTTGAAAGGGTACAAAAGGCCTCCTGGGTTTACTCAGGAGGGTGGCTGGCTTCTCCCTTAGAGACAGGGTGAGAAGCTCAGTCATCCGAGAGGAGCTCG
>NC_045733.1:13490201-13490294 GCF_008692095.1 Etheostoma spectabile
CCGCTGCTCCTTTGCGTCGAAAGGAGCCAGTTGAGGTAGTTCGGGCATCTGGTAAGGATGCCTCCTATTCGCCTCCCTAGGGAGGTGTTCCAG
>NC_045733.1:13490304-13490392 GCF_008692095.1 Etheostoma spectabile
CTGGGAGGAGGCCTTGGGGAAGATCCAAGTCTAGGTGGAGAGATTATATCTCCAACCTGGCCTGGGAACACCTCGGGATCCCCCAGTT
>NC_045733.1:13490415-13501104 GCF_008692095.1 Etheostoma spectabile
AAAGGGAAGTTTGGGGTCCCCTGCTGGAGCTGCTGCCCCCGAGACCCAATACCGGATAGGCGGATGAAGATGGATGGATGGATCTTGTTGAAAGACCCATTTCAAAGGTCTTCAGCATGAGGCAACATGACCTCTTCAAGTATTTTGATGTATTGAAATTGATCCATGATCCCTACTATGTGCTAAATAGGCCCAACACCACAGTATGAGAAACATCCCCATAACATGAGTTTTGCACCACCATGCTTTACTGTCTTCACAGCGTACTGTGGCTTGAATTCAGTGCATGGGGGTCGTCGGACAAACTGTCTGCGACCCCCAGACCCAAAACGAACAATTTTGCTCTCATCAGTCCACAGAATGTTGCGCCATTTCTCCTTTGGCCAGTCAATGTGTCCTTTGACAAATTTCAACCTATTCAGTACATGTCTTTTTTTCAGCAATGCGACTCTGCGGGCGCTTTTAGCTGATAGCTTTGCTTCACATAGCCTTCTTCTGATCGTAACAGTACTCACAGGTAACTTTAAGTCTTCTTTGATTTTCCTGGAGCTGATCATTGGTTCAGCCTTAGCCATTTTGGCTATTCTTCGATCCATTCAAATGGTAATTGACAGTTTTTTTCCCACGTCGTTTAGGCTTTGGATGCCATTTCAAGGCATTTGAAATCGTTTTGGCAGAGCAGCCTATAATTTTCAGCACTTCTTTATATACTTTCCCCTCTCCAATCAACCTTTTAATCAAAGTCTGCTGTTCCTCAGTAAATGTCTGGAACAACCCATTTTGCTGAGTATTTCAGTGTGAAATGCACTATAACCAGCATTCACAACATTTACTTCCTTCCTTCCTTAAATATGGGCCATAATTGACACCTATTTCTTCCCAGAATCAATCACCTCACTAACTGAACACAACACTGCTATTATTTTGAGCATGCCCCTTTTCAATTACAGATTAAATTACACAGAATGAGCAGCATGCATGTCCTGACTGTTGGATCTGTTTGTTTTCTATGAATCTACAACACTTGCTAGTAAATGATTTGCCATGTAGAAATGATTTATGAGGTTGGTGATGTTAGACTGCTATTATTTTGAACACAACTGTAGGTGTAGCCATGCTTTTTAGCATTCTTACTGTTTGTCAGCCCTAAATATCTAGTTGAGCTCTGAATACATCAGTTATTGTCCAGGCTCAACTCATTGTCTTCCAGCAAGCTGTTGCGTTGATTAACCAAATGCATGCAAGAGCACATTCCTGGTGGATTACTTTGAGGATTACTTTGTAATGTGAATATTTACCTTGCGGTTATCACAATAAAAGATAAAATAGTAACCACCCTAAGCCTTTCCAGAGTTGTAAAATCCGGTCTGTGAGTATGACACTGCATAAGTCATTATGCAGTGTTTTGGCATCTGATAAGCCTTCTAAATGCATTAATTACTCAAACTAGACTTCGTATGTTGTATTTCATTGTCTCACTGAAACCTTAAACCTGCCAACACAGTGTGTTGTTGTAATGCAGGGCTGTTTTTGGTCTAAATCCCATCTAATTGTAGGACACAAAGACCAGTCCCCCTTGAATTCAGATCTGTTTTGCTACAAAAATGACACACAACTTTCCATCTCAGTTAAAGAAACATTACAAACAGCCCGAAATGCAAATCAAAGCTGAATTATGAAGTTTAGGCTAGTTCTGAAGAAAAAAATTTGGGAGTAGAATGCATTTAGTATGCAGAGGGCATTGTGTAAATTATTATATTATATATTATATATATTATATTGCCCAAATGCCCAACATCCAAAAAGTACTACACGCTAATCTGTGGAGATGTCGTCTACAAAAACTGAGAAACAGTGATTACACATAATTGCAGTCAGATTTCATCACTATACATGTTGGAAGTCGCATGGAACACTGATTTGTTTGAAAAAGATAACATGCTAATCTGTTGTAAGGATGAACTCACACTACTTGTATAGGCTACACTTTATCTTGAAAGAGAGAGCCCAGAGCAACTTCTCTGGCTAGCTCAGACATGTCAATCAAACTATTATGCCCCTGAGTGCCGTGCTGAGCATCCAGTAATTTACTGAAAGGCTGCGTTGAGTGCAAATGTTTTTTTAGTATTTATTTTCTCTTGTATTCCCTGAATGTACCTTGTTGTTGCATTTATCATATAATGGATAATTCCAGTTATTTCCAGCCTATGACATATTTTAAAATTGTTGCCTTTGCACTGGTTGATTGGATTCAAAATGAACTTGTGTGTAACTGTACAGGTTCTCAAACCCCTCAGCTGGAGGATGTGCTGCTTTTCAGTAAATAATACAACCACCTCAATAAACTCAAAAGATATACATTTTATTTAGTTTTTGGAAGGCCCTGAAATTTTTTTTCTTTCTTGTATGAAAGATGGGGTCCTAAATTAATTTTCTGGTGTTTGCCAATGTCAAAACTGTGAAAAGATTAAGTTAGAGTTTGATCATCAGCTGATAGCGATTTAACATATCTCCTGCCTTATGCCCCCTGTATGTCCAAAAGTCTTATAGTATTGTAAAAATGCTTTCAATGGACAATTAGTTAAAAGTGACCTCCATTTTACATGAACTCTAAGTTAAGATGGGGTTTTGACTTTGCAGGGAGGGAAATAGAACGTTGTTAACTTTGTTTCATGTTGCAATTCTTCATTCTTTGTCATACCCTCCAATTATTGGCCAGCCACTATACCACCTGAGCTGCAACTTTTACTGCTTTGTGTTGGTTTGCTCCATTTGCATCAAGTTCCCACCTTTGTAATGTTACACAAAAGTGATCATTCTATTAGCGTTATTTGCAAATCTTTTCAGCTGTGCTTTTGACATTTTCTGCTGCTTAGCAACAGGCACACACCTGCTACTTCCTTCAACTTTCCAACTGATAAATCAATGCTTTTTACAGCCCAAATACTGCACGCTTTCCTACACGTGCTTTAAGAACCCATACTTTGGTCTATCCGTTTAGAGATATAAGTAGCAAGTAGATATTTCTCTGACATTTATAAAAAAAAAAAAAAATGACTTTAACTGACTTTAAGGTTCAAAGTGTTGGAATTTCTTCCATGTAGCGTTGAGATCATATATTGCAATCAACCTTCTCGCACCTCGCAGTTCAAATGACGTATTACTGCTACAGTAAAAAGACGGTCTTTTGCTTTTTCCCAAAATCCTTTTTTTTGGAGTGGATATTGGGAAAGTCGGAAATTTTCCTGGTGCCCGCTGGTCAACTATTCATCAACAATCTTGTGGAAGTCCTTTTGCCTCCTTTTTAATGGCTCTTACTGGTTTGTGTCCACGGAACACTGCAAAAAAGGTTTAGAAAACATTTCAGAGCGAGTCACGTTCTCCTGACGGCCCTGCATACAGTGGCTTTACTAATATGCCCTGCATCACGAATGTTGTATATAAAACCGCCGTTTGCAAAAAAAAAAAAAAAAAAAGTAACAAAGGATGTAAGAGCATGTCCACAATGGGTGATATGAGGACAGATAAGGTTATGGGGCTACATGACTGATAGACTGAGAAGGAAAACGGTACTGCTCAAATGGGTAGTTATCTGGAAATGAAAATACATCTATAGTCAGGGCCTCAATATCATCTCCCAACGTATGTTTAACTCCCTGCGAAGTAATACAGCTTCTTAATGTACGGGATCGTCGACAAAAGGAAATCGCATGTTAGAGAGAAAAACATATTTTATAATCTGCCTAACACGCTTAATAAACCAACTTGTTTTTTATTCATGCATATAACAAACTGGGCTAAAGTGCGCCTGATACAGACGGAATGGATGAATGAGGAAATGAAAGAGTGCAGTGTCAGAGGGAGGAGACTGAGAGAAACTCCAGGTTTCTTGAAGAAAACCTGCTCCCAACCAGGTTAGGTTCACAGACTCAGTTACCATAATTACCTCTCTTTCTGAAACAGGCTGGACTTACCCATTTCTCTCAGGTTTGATCAACCTTCCTTTTTGAAACAGAAAACCCAGAGTTTCCGTCATCTCAGGGTTAACAAACTCAAGAGTTTTTACTAAACCTGCTTTCTGAAACGGGCCTCTGCAAGGACAAACCAGTCATTTGTCTGACAGTCTTTGGGTGGCCTTGGCAAAGAAGAAGACATTATTTATGCCATTACGCTATTCACACATTGACACTGAATAACGGCAGGATGTTTGAATATAATTTTGTTTAATTTATGCCTTTCACTAGAAAACACAAAGACCAAAATAGTTTGACCTGCGGTTGTGCTGAATGCTGAACCCTAAAAAGTAACAACGCCAGGCTAAGGAGCAGTATTCTCCTACCTCCTGTGGTTGAAAGTTTTATCTCTGTCACCTTGGACCATTACCAGAAAGGGATATTTATAATGGACAATTCGGCAAAATCCTAATTTACATTTAGCGACAGAATAACTTAAGGTCTGCATGGCAAAATTGGTATGGTTAAAGTAAGGCATTAGCTTTGTTTCAGACCTCTAAAGAAAAATCCTCGCCAGCATCTCTTTTGATATTTCACTGTCTTCTTCAACCCAATGGGAGTCAAAACTGTGCTCTTTTACCCCTATAACAACACCCAACAGTGATGTCACAGGGTCCTGGAGTGCACCTGCACATCCCTGCAGCAAGGGAAAAAGTTCAAACACTGGAGGGCAGCAAAAACAAGATTTTCTGGGAGTATTACTGTAAAGCGGGATTTATGCTTCTGCAGGTACGCCGGTAGCCTACGTAAGTGTCCGGAAGTTCATACTTGTGCGCTGGTGTCTGTTTTGTTCTAATGTATCTCTTTAAGAGAATAACAGGGAGTGCGGGGCAGAGCGAGTAAAAGAGTGACAGGGATTAGCTTCAGGGCAAGAACCGACTCTGGAGGCATAGAGGAATAAACAAAGTGTCTGCCCTGTGCTTTCTGACCATATTGGAAAGCTGTAGCAGGAAATCATGAAAGTTTCTTTCTTGTCATGTTGTTTACGGAGAAGGAGAACCTGGAAATGAGTACGGGGAAATGCGAGGCAACCAAGCTACAGCCAAGCGGACCAATCACAGTGGTTGCAGTCTGCATGTCAGGCTACGGCGTAGGGTACGCTGTATAAGGTCTGTATCTACACGCACCTATGGTGTGGATTTAACGCAGAAGCATAAATCAGACTGTATTTACTCCATAACGAGTTTATATATATTTTTTGCTGTAGATGATGTGAGCAAAGAAAAAGCCAAACATGATTAAAAAAGTTTTTCATAAAGATTTTACAAGTTAAGCATATGCATTATAATCTAAACAATCAAGCAAAATACCTCCAAATGTAGATTTAGATCAGAGTGCACTCCTGCCATATGCTGCTGTAGACACGTTTCACCATGTCTGACTTGAACAGTGTAAAAGTGAGTGCATAACCTGTTACTTTTTATCATAAATGGATCAAAACAATGTTTTTACTAGTACACTAAAAAGGAATTCAGTAATTTAAAAGCAGAATTTCATCAACATTGCTTTGTCCATCAAGTATGTATAGTGTGACATGCTTTAGGTTTATGTATATACTGATCTTTTGCAAAGCAATGGATTCATAAGCTCCATCTTAAAGGAAATGTATTGGTGGGATTTATTTATTATATACTGTATAATATAATCAGTTAGCTTCTTCTTCCAAATGGATTCAAATGGAAAGTTGTATTTCTGGCTATGATCCTTGTACAGTATGGTGTTTACACATCTGGCACCCAACGTCAACCTTAGTATGGAGCCACATTGTCTCTTATTGTTTGCTGTGCCACCACTGCAGGTAACAGCATGCAGTCTGCAACTGGAAACTGCTTTTTTTAGTTATTTGATTGATTGCTGAATAATTAGACATACGCTGGCTTGTCTTCGGAAGTCCTTAGAGACATACTTTATGATGTTCCTACAGGCTGCCATATGCCTTCTATCTTATTTCTAACACAATGTATAGTACATTTACTATAGGAAAGACCCATCTAAAACTCTGAGGGGTCAATCATTGTCACTCTCATTACAAAAGTGGGTGACTTAAGCCAGTTACAAATACTAAGCCAGAATTTTGGAATCATTGTCTCTTCAAGTTTGGACCTGTAATCGGTCTTTAGAGGTGACATAATTCATCTGCCACCCAGCCAGCCGCAAAATCCCAATAGGAATAATGGATGTTTTTGTAGTTAATAATTAATTCATTCATTCATTCATTTTCTGTTTAATAATGTTATCAGCGGATCACAGGCAAACAGACGGGATGTTGATTTTGCAAAGTTCTTCACCAATTAGCATTCATTGCTGATGATGGTGATAGTTTGGCTCTCATGGGATGACTCAAAAATGTACCCTAGACCCTATTTTGGCTATAAAAGATTGTTCCCTACATCGGTCCACTACCTAACACCAAGTCACTAAATCCCATTGTTGTTTACACAGTAACACTATAATTTCCCATTTTGTTGGGATCAATAAATATATCTATCTATCTATCTTGCAGAACAAATGTAGTCACACCTGTACTCTAAAGTCCAAACCTTGATCCACCTACAATAAGCAATTATAGACTGATTGTCTGATTGTCCTTTCATGTCTAAACTGTTGGGAGAAGTGGTTGCTGGTCAACTCACAGCCCATCTGTCCACTCCTTTTGATTGATTTCAGTCTGAGTTTAGATGTAAACGCTCTACTCATATTGCACTCACCAGTGTAGTAAATGGTTAATTGCGGTGGATTCTCATCTAATATCTTCCCTGTATTTGACGCTCAGGATCACAATGTTCACTCAAATGTTCTGAGGACTGTGTTGTTCTTGATGGGCTGGTACCAGCATGATGTGTAGAATGTACACACTGTGTTGGAGTATCCCACAGGAATCTGTACTTGACCTGCTTCTGTTATGTGTGGGCTACCCCTTGGCCACATCTTCAATAAACACGACGTACGTGTCCAGTTATGCAAATAACATTAAAATCTATTACCCTGTCAATACTTTCTGCGGCTTTTAGTTTGGGAAAAATGTTTAACTAAAAAGTAGTATTTTGATACAAATAAGACAAAAAAATTATTTCAATTCTACTATTAATTTTGATGGCAACACTATATTGCATAGCTAGACAGTCAGGAGTTAGTTTTTTCATTTATGTAACATAGCAAAGCAACATTACCAAATGTTATAATTCACAGATTCTAATATTGCTGTCAATGCAGTTATAACATTGTGAATCAGCTAATGTATATATTACTACTTTCACTGTTTTCTACTTAACTAAAAAATATTTGCATTAGCTGCCAATACCATATTGAGCAGATTTATCAACAATTCCGCAGGTTCATATTTTTGGTTTTAAGTTAAGTGTTTCAACAGGTTGGATTGCCATGTGATTTGTTACACACATTCAAGCACCGCTCAGCATAGATTTTAATCACTTTAGTCATCCTCTACTCTCGCATTGCCAGACCTTCTTCCACAGCATTGTGGGATGGGAGAAAAACATGCTTTGATTTATGGAATTTTTTTCAACCAATCACAATTGTCTAAGAGCTTGATAGAGCAGCTGTGCCTCTGCAAAATAGCCTTGGGAAGGAACTTGTTTTGGTGGAACATGTGTACATTCAAACGTGTTGGTTGTGCAAAACTCAGATTGGACAGATAGTCTAGCCATCTCCTCATAACCAACCATAGTCCTCATAAATCCACCGGAGTTTAAAATGCCAACACAAAGAAAGCAGATCCAGACAAAATTAGGGACATTTCTGGAGCCACCTGAACAAACCTGGAAAATGAAATGTTGTCAAAATAGACAAATAATCCCCTGACTTTAAATCTGCGCCGTCCGTTTGTCCAATACTTTGGTTCACGGACAAATAATACAACTTAGATTTCTGTCAGCTTTTGTTGTAATTTAGTGTTCATGCTAAACAAATGGCAAACATGATATAAAACATACTTGCTTAACACCACCATGTTGTCATTGTGAGCATGTTTGCATGCTCACAATGACAACATGGTGGTGTTAAGCATTTAGCTCAAAGCACAGTCTCACAGTGCTGCTAGCATGGCTGTATACTCTTGAGTCTTGTGAAATATTGAGTACAGGGTGAGTATTCCTTTTCTGACTGAAAAATGACAACAATGAATTCACTGCAGCTAAAAAGTTTCTTTATAAAAGTTGTACTGAGAGTAAGGGATTTGGGGAGAAACGTGTCAAGGAAGGATTTTATTTTTTTTGCCATTCTTTTCAATCAAAAGTTATATTGACCCTTAGAGAAGTTCAATAAAGAACTACTGGTTATGAGTTAAGCTGAACCAGGCCTCAGAGAGAAAAGAAAGAGTTGCACATAAAGAAGATTATCCCAGCATCGTTCTAGTTCTCACAGGTTTTCACTTACCCCTAAAACACATTTTTCAAAAAACTTAATTAAGGCTGTGATTACGGCTTTCATTTAACTATGAATCAATCACACTGCATACATTTGACAGATGCCTTGGTCTAAAGGGACTTATATATGGAATACTTACATTCAACCTATAGGAAAAATAGCATTTACTTCATTAAATCAATTATAAGAAATTCATTTTGAAAACAAATAGTCAGTGGGATTTTAAAAAATGCAAATATTCTGGTGTGAGTAAACTAATGTGCTTTCTTTTTTGTTGCAAGCCTAAGCAGAACTGGAACTGAATCCTTATTGCAGGGTTATAACAGGAGGAGATACTGAAGATTTTGAAGTGATTTCTGAAGTGCATAATCACCATAGATACCACTCCACCTCGTCCGTAGGTGTTGGTTACCAAACAGCATGTAACAATGGAAGGGGCTAGGTATTTCATCCTGATAGTTTTGTCTGCATTTGTGTATTTATATGTGTAGGTATGTATGAAATACATGTGTTTGCGTACTGTATGTATAAATTGAAATCGTTTTTACCATTTACTTTTGTCAAATTGTTTTTTTATTTTTTATACCTTTTTCCTTCTAAAGCACTTTGTAATCTCCGGTTTTGATATGTTCATTAACAATAAACGTTATTATACTATATAAATGCTGTATTACGAACAGAACAATCTGATCAAATCCCTCTAAAAAAAAAAAACGGTATAGCCTACGCCACATCACCAGCAGGAAATTTTACTTGAAAATATCACAAGATTCTTCCATTTTACTGTGTCTTTAAGTGACAAGTTAGATTGTCATATGGGATACAGTTTCATCAGTTTAAAAAACAACAACACATACAGTATAGGCGAGGACAAAACAATATGATGGATTTCAACAATCAGCACCTCCAATGAAACATTTTCCTGAAAGGTAAATATGTAATATATGTACTGTTTGTACTGAACTCCTGCTATGGCGTGTGATTGTAGGGCTAATGTTTTTAAGCTAATTAATAGCGATGTGTATGTTGTTCGGGACGGGGGATAGGAGTGAAGACCCATCTTGCGCCTAAATACATATAGACTATCTAGCCTAGCTAGCTTCCGCGAACACACACATGTTTCCATCAGACAGCCTTGTCCATGTAATAAACTGCTTGCTTTTAATGCAACCATTCTTGGCTTAGTTTCACCAAGATACAGAAAATATTTGCTTGGTACAATTTAAGAGATTAAAGTTGATTCAGCCACTTAGTCAGATTTAGCTGACACACAAGTGCCTGCGCCCGTACCCCGTACGTACGTTTTGACAGATAATGAAGTTATATCAAAGAACCATAGCAAAGAACACAGTCTGAACGTACCAGGGAAATGGTACAGCCCAATGGGGAGTGAGGTCTTGAAAATCATATTAGATTATTTCCTGAATTGTTGGTATGTGATGGTAATACTGCATTTAGAAACTTTGTGGATAGGCTAACATATTTTATTTTTTCAGTACCCCTCCAAATTATTATTTTTGTCCCTTTTGTCCCTAATTTCAACACTGGATATACATTTAAAAATGTAAACCCAGCGTGCTGTAACGTTAGCTTGTTTGCTGCAATCATGGCTGTACTAACAGCATCAACAGAGATAAATTTTACCCGATCTAAAAAAAAAAAAAACGGCATGTTGCGAGAGACGTAACAAACCCTGGGTAAATATTCAAGATGTAATTGAAAGATGGAGACAGCTTTGAACCCAAAAAGATGGTGAGTTGGTTAATTTCCCCCCTGAACAAGTAAGCATTAGCTTCAGGCTACTTTATCACAGAAACAAGGGAAGGTCACGTTATGTCATTTCAACATTTGTGTACTAACATTGAATTATATAGCTTGAGTTCCCAAGTTGGTTACTCTCAAAACAATTGAGACACAGACAGCAAAGTGACCCTGACTGGTCCTGGCTGAAATGCTAACCTGCTCACATTACTGGAGGACAAGGTAAGCGGGCCACGGCTGTTTACACGGCGGCCGTAGCCAACAACAGTAAGTTATTTTAAGCAAAATGGGCTGGAAATCGGGAAAGGAGGACCTTGAGTTTGCAGTGTGTTTAGTGATTGTTGCCGTAATTCTAACCCAATAAAGTGTGTTCAGGGGTGGAGATGATGGCATGGTGGTGTTATTTTTAGCAGTTCCTACCGTAATGCTAAGCTGAAGAAGTGTGTCTATCAGTTGGGTTCAGAGCATCGCGTGAGAATGGGCTTCTATGACTATCAATATAGCCAGCATCTAACGTTAGCTACTCCGC
>NC_045733.1:13501114-13517198 GCF_008692095.1 Etheostoma spectabile
AGTAATGTCTGGCTATGTGAGACAAGTGTCTGGTAACATTGCTTTGGATGCTCTTTCAGTTGGAGGAGGGTCTGGCAAGTCAGTATTACATATTGCCCCTTTAACCTATAAAAATAAACATTCACATTTCAAACTTAAATAAATCAGTTGAAAGGTTAACTCTTCCTTAGTTTTTGCTTTTGCCATAAACAAGCAATGATGCAGTGAGGAGAACCGTTCACCGTTTTTACAGAAGGTATTCCTGTTCACTTCATTCATTTTAATGCATAAGGTGTTTGTGAAATATGACAGGGATGGGTGTGTGTGAGTGTGATTGTGTATGTGCGTGTTTCTGTGTGTGTTATAACTGAGGGGAAGCAATGGGAGAGGCAGAAGATGAACATACTTTATGGCAGTAGTAAAATTCTCCATGGTCCGTCTGCTAGGAAAGAGCCAAGGGCAGAATGTTTATGACTCCCAAACATTATAAACTACCTCTGTGCCTTTACCTCAAGCTGCTGTGTTTGGCCAGCCATGTCCCTCCGCAGCAGAACCGGCGTCGGAGTGGCGTGTCTCTTCATGAATACTAAATATACCTCTGTTTCACTATCATTAAATGTATCTTTACTATTTCCAGCCTCACCTAGGCTGTTGGTGAAATCAGGAGTACTGAGGTGGGATTTCATGCAGGGAATATCAACTGGTACACCATCTACACGAGTTGAATGCATTCATGTCCTCCTCTGTTATAATGGTATATCCAATACAAACAGAAGCTAGAGACCATTTTGTGATGGAATCACACCAGCCGCGACTCTAAATCGCCAGGGGCGTAAAATGGGATGGGCCCCTTCCCTACTTCCTACCCTATATTTGAGCAGCCAAAGCGTCCTGACTGAGAAGTATGGGTGGAAATCTGATTGCAAAAATTGCATTTCATGTGTTTTTTTTTGCAGTTCAGACTTGAGCTGACTAAACAAGGCCATACACTTGCCTTGCAGATTCGTCAAGATTTACATGGCCAATTTATTCAGTGTAACTATTTCATTACATTAGGATATGATTGATAAATTAGATAAGAGATGAATGAACCACTGACTTTTACTTTATTTGTCATCATTATCATCATCTGCAACAGAGCTAAAACCTGTTGTGCCAGGTGAAAACAGACATTTAAAAATAACATTAACTGTCAGTGGCCATGAATTATACTGAGATTATACTGAGCTCCCATATGTTTACCAAACTCAAACTGTTATGTTATTGATCTGCAGCATTGAGAATTAGCAGCACCAGCTCTTGGTAACAATAATAGGACCTTTCTTCATAGTGTGTAGAGTACTTCATCTACGCCCAAGTCCTGGTGCACAGAGGCACTTCATCTGAATCCTAACACCATTTTACACTCAGACTCTGAAAGCTGCTGTCAAGGGATACAAGATTTATTTGCCTGTAATTGCCTAATTTTGCCTTTCCTGCAGGCTCAGAGGGAGCTGCAGCCCACCAATAGACAGCCTAACCTTGCCTTCTGTGGAACAGTCCAAGGATGTAATACTGTCAGCTTCACAAAGTCCTCACTGGTGATTTATCATCACTGCCTCCCTCGCTCCCTTCGTCCCTCCCGCACCTCTTCTCACCTTTTGCTTGAACAAACACTTAGTGAGTTGTTATGGCTAAGCTCATCAAAGGTAAACTCCACTGAGTGTTTGCGTTGAAGCGCAAAGGAGGTATCTGTTGATAGAAGAAACTTGGAACTGAGACAAGAGGAGTGATGTCTTGAATGACTGCAACACGATGAGTTGTTTGTCAGGATCAATAGCCCAGTCTGAACAAGCAAGCAAAGAAAGTGTCTTTGTTATGCCGGGCCGGATTCAGGTCAATAATCGTGGTTCACTGATTATGATTTGCTCTTGTGAGGTACTGAGAATGACAGCTCCGGTGGGAAGAGCAAGTGGACACTTCTGAAAACATGACAGCCTTATTTTTTGCGTACCATTTTTTTTCCAAATCCATAGCTGTGTGATTACTTGCTTTTTCTGGTGCAGAATTTAACAAAAGTACTGATATGCACTAGTGCTGTTGGAACAAATCAATTCATGTAAGAATTGCAATTCCTTTCTTCTAAGATTCTGAATCGATTCACATTTTTGAAACGTTTGCCTTGAAAGTGACCAATCATACGAGGGCCTGTGTCTCCTTGGTTTCCGCCCCCAAAATGTCAAAAGTCAGTTGCGAGCAGAAATCAACTTTAAGAGCAGAGTTTACCGGGGCGGCCTCTAGCTCACCCAGTAGGAGCGTTTGGCCCATGTAGAGCCCTGCAGCAGAATCCAACCTGCGGCCCTTTGCTGCGTGTCGTCTCCCATCTCTCTCCCCCTTTTCTGTCTATCCATTGTCACTAATAAAGGGAAAAGCCCCGCAAATAATCATTAAAAAAAGAACAGAGTTTACCTGTTTACCTTAGTTTACCTTATTTGAAGGGCCACAAACATGATGAAGTAATGAGGAAGTCCTGTTTAATCATGATTACACAACAATTCACTTCATTTAGCCTGTCATTGTAACAGATTTACTTATGAAGAAGACATTAATAATAAGAATTAAGAAATCAGAAATCATGATGATTTAAATACCTTAATTAATGTATTGATCCTGCATTAGGTCATTTATGATATACTATTAATCCTTGTATGTAACTGATAGTGATGAAGTACTACATGAGTGAATTCATGCTTTTTAATGCAGGAAGTTATACATGAATTAATGATAATTTATGTACCATTATTAAATGTGGTTATATGTTAATGTTTAGTGTTTAAAACAGCTTATATAGTCGTATTAGCTATGCTGCATTCAGCGGCACAACTGTTATCCCACCACAGTTCATGAGCTTACAGTATAATTATGCATAAATACAGAATTTAATTCCATGTAACAAATAATATACACTACAAAATGTGACAGGAAGCCATAGCGGGAGGATGGTTATTAGTCAGAAGATAATGTACAGCAAGCTTGTTATTTTCGCAAAATAAATCTTGACAGGCTGAATCTGAATCTGATTGCATAACGAGAAGCACCTGGTCTTCCTGTCGTATTATCCTCCTTTAAACATACTTACAAAACAAATGAATCTTTTGAGCTGAGATATCCGTTTGAATTGGTGGTGTTACAAGCAAAAGTAACGTATAACTATCTATTACAACAGGACTGAAGCTCATGATGCAGAATTATACAGCAGACCAGCTCACAATGTTGATTTGTCATGGCAGGAAAAGCACAGGTGTGACTAACACTTCCATTTAGTTAGCAAACATGCACAATACCAGGTATCTGGAGCAGGTATACCAAAGTGGGATGCAGCAATTATTAATGTTATTAGTTATTACACCCAGGCATGGCCATCGGGAGTACTGGGAGATTTCCTGGTGGGCCAGTCTATTTGTCTGGGCTGAATGAGTTGCGGCTGCACTCCGGTTGAAAACTTTAAAAAAAAATATTTTATTGGCCCCTAAAGTGAAAAGAGATCACATCATTGGCCCACTTGTTTGTCTTTCAAATGAACACTGGCCACAAAATAACTTAGCTTAAAAACACGAGATTTAAGCACAATTATTTTAGCACCCTTTGTCTACCAGAGAGTATAATTAAGCTGTTAGTAAGCTAATGTTAGTTTTGTTTCAGCAAGCTAATGCACTTGAAAACATAGTACTATAACTTTCTGATTTATCCACATTCCACTAACATAAGCTGCTTACTGTGTACAAAATGCCCATGACCACCATCAACCTTTAGCCATCTTGCCAGGCAGCCTTTTAGACTCAGTGAGTGTACTATATTATTAAACTATCTTCCTTACCAATCAGCAAGTAAGAGTATAGACTCTACACACTCTACTTCTGGAAGTAAAAATACAACGCAATTTCTTCACTGACAATCGTAACCGTCGATGGTAGACTTAAAACCAGCCCGGACAAGCAATTGTATATGCTCATTTAGATGCCAAAAGTTCATGGGGCACCAACCTTGTTTTGAGATAAATGTCTTTTATTTGCAATGTCTTAGATAAGTACTTCATTACCCACAATCCTGAACAATCCCACAGTTCCACAGTGAGGACTCTGATTGGTTGAACTCATGCTTGTGAGGAGGGGGTAGCTGTTGGTACCTGATCTGTGCACATGCGCAAGATGATAATCCTGACACTGCACGAATCACGATCTGTTCCCACGCTTCTGCCGTCAGCCTTAGGGATGCTAACGTAAGTTTAGCTAACGGGTAATTTGGCTAACTTCTAGCTGACAGCTTGATTCAGTGTAAAATTATGTCAACTCAAACAATACACTGGGAAAAGCAGCTGTCAAATACTTTAACGGTTATTCTCAGGTTTTAATTTGAGGGTCTTTTAAATTTATGACATGCTGTCTCAGCTAGCGGTTACCCAAGTTAGCTGTTAGCCAAACAAACGTTAGCTTTATTCAGTGGTACGCGGTAGTTTATGTTGAGTAGTTCCTTCACTCGATAATAAAAATATGTACACAGTCTTGTACCTTTTTTGAGTTTTTGGGGATTTTCTGTTTTTCCACTCGAAATGATATGTTGTATGCTTATAAGTCATGTTGTAGCTGGTTAGCCTAATGCCTGATCTAAAACTCTTTTATATACAGATTTTTCCAGACGTAATTGGGAGAAATGAATGGGAAATTTACTTCCGGAACCCAAGGTCTCTTGGAGGAAGGGCGGGACTGTTGAGCTCTATTTGGGGCTGGTGTGCAGGGTTCAAAATTAACTCCGCCAGATGGAGGCATCAAAAACATCAGTGTAAACGTGTGTGCTGTTTATCAATTATTCATGAGAATAAATTCCATGACGTGCCATTATTTTTCGCAAATATATCTTCATTTGAATATTAAGATAATATCTTGTTTTATTTTGTCTGTCTTTGTAGGTGTTTGTGTAGGACATTAATTTTAAGAATGGCTTTGTGAATTCTTCATATCATCAATGAGAGGCAATATTTCGATTTGTATAACACAATGGTCTCAGTTTCACGTGTTTCATCCATCTGCTGTCGGTGTCGCCGTTTTTATTTCACCCATTTCTGTGCGTCTGGGTCAGAATGTCCGTGGAGGACTGCAGATTTTCCCGTCTTTTTTTTTTTTTTTTTGCGTAGAGAGCGGCATACGTCTTCTTTTGTGCGTATGCCACATTTATAAATGAGGTCCCAGGGCAGATTTCTTTTTTTTTTTTACCCCAGTCCAGCCCTTATAACAGTAAAACTGTCAAAAATGTTACAAAAGCCTGTCAAGCCCCAGACTTGATGATTGTAATATTTCATGCACTGATCAGTGACTTTAAGTCCTCGACACACCTACACAGGCATTTTTACTTATCTTGTCTGATTAGATGTCTTCTCAGGACTGTGTAGGTGTACAGACTGTGCTTGATTGACAGCTCCCTCACTCTCCTGTTTATTTTGTTGAACCTTTTAGAGCAGGGCAACTTGCAGGTTTATCATTCTCAGCACACCAACTTTCTGGTTCCAAATAAATGAATTTCAAAGCAGTCGCCTCAATCAGATGATTTGCTGTGGATTCAAATTTGGTGAAGTTTGATGTACATTTGCAAGTCTTCATGGCATTGCTGAAATTTGAGGGATTGCAGAGAACATCGGAGTCATAATTTAAGGAGAGGATCATATGAGCTTTACTGTGCCATCCAATTCCATATAATCCTGCTCCATTGACGGAGAAGAAATGCTCAACAAACTTTACACCCACAGTAGTATCCCTTTTTCTGTGACTGTCGCAACCAATGGTAGCCACTGCACGGCCCACGAGTAGCCACTGTACTAGCAGTTGTTGTATGCAACATGTATGTTTGTATATATGAATTGTAGGGTCTCAACTTTTCATTGATTAATCTTTGAAATTTCAAATTGTCAGTAAATAGTGATAAAAGTCCATAAGTTCAAAACCCAAAGATATTCAGTTTACTGTCATATATGAACGACTCATGTAGAGAACTTGTACTTTAGGTCAATAAAAGAATAACTTGATGAGCCTCAGTTTTCCTTACTTTATATGTTTAATACAACACACATCTGGCCGGATACGATCTTGGTACGGCATGGATATACACAGTCATATAGTACCAAAACCCTAAAGTAACAATACATTTGCTCAGCCTTATACAGTTAAATAGCGTATAATCAAGCCACCTTGGATGAGGAAAAACAACATTGTGTAACCCATGGCCTATACTCTTTGTCATGAACAAATCATACATTCCTTCATGTCTAATATACTTTTCTACAACAATGGCAAAGCAAAGTCACAAATCCTCACATTTAAGAAACTCAAATCAGGGAATGTTTGGCATTTTTGCTTGAAAAACGATAAATGATTAATCTATTATCAAAATAGTAGCTCATTAATTTTATGTCGATTGACTTAATCTTTCAGCACTTATAAGTTAATTAAAATGTTCTATGGTTTGCTTTTCTCATTTAGTGTGTGTATTTGAGTTGTGTATTTGTTCATTTTCGATTTTCCTCATAAAGCACTTTGTAATCTCTGGTGCTTCAAAAACAACAATTATTATAATAAATATAATTGTTTTTACCATTATGTTCCAACACAATCGGGTTCTTAAGGAAAAACAAAAGAATTTCACTCTGCCAGGTTCGTGTGTAACCGGTCACTTAGTAGTTCATGAGCTTTGGTGACCTTGTGTAATTCCCAGCATACTGGTCGGCCAACTTTAACCAGAACAGAAGTCTAATTAGTCAGAATATCTGAAAACACACGTGTGGGTCTGCAGGGTCTGTCATCCAGTCTGCATGTACATTATGTGTGATTTGTATTTCCCGTCAGATGAAAATACCTCCAGTTTTTTTCACGCAGTCTTTTTAGGTCCCTTCAACACCTTGTATTTTACCGTGTATCTCTGAAATGGTGTGTTGAATATCCTTGTCTAATACAAAGCACCCTCTGTAATGTGACATTACCTAAAATGCCATCATGCTGCCGCACTGCATATACTCAATTCCCCACCTCCCCCTGAAATATTAATCCCATCCAGCAGAGGCTATGTTTTTATCAAACACTTTTCTCTGTGAAACAATGCTCTTCTTGAGCTACATTAATACATATTGTTATAATTAATAACTGCTGATTGTGAGAGATCATGTGTTGATGCTTTTCCTTTATGGGAGGGTCCTGGTTCCCCAAGCAGCCACCTTAATTTGACCTCTCAATTTACCATTATGTTGATAATAGGTTCATTCATCGGTGTGAATTGGTTTGGTCATTTTTTTCTCTCGCTGAACTAAATGGGAAGATTAGCTTTGCAAATTACTACTGATGAATGGCCCATTAGGAAAATCAAGCAACTAGGGCAATGCTCACGAGCCACTATGTCCTGTGTGGACAGTCACTGAGCCGCCCTTGTGTCCCACACAAGCCTTAAAAGATTACCATCACTGGTCAAGTCATGTAACAGCATTACTACAATTTGTCTTGTTTTGACAACACACTTTTAAACAAGCTTTGATAAAGGATTGCAAATAATGAAATTAATTATTTTAACTGAATGTGTATTTGGTTGTTGTGCCCCTTACACAAAGCATGAGGTTCATTTGTTCCCCTATTTACCACGTATGAGCTGTTTAGTACATTGTTTATGGAGATTGATTTATGCATCCAGGTAATTGTAGTTTCAGCAAAGCTTTAATTTAAAAACACTGGATTAAGACTATAAAATACAAGACCTTCATCCATTGTTAAGTGTGCACAGGAAGTAACTCAGGCCTTAATACACAAGGCAGTCACATGATCTCACGGCATGAAGTCACATGACTGCTAAGATGCAGTCCATTTGTGTTGCCAGAGAAGATGGTGTCAGTAGCTTAAGATGATGCCCCTCCCACTGCTTAAGAGGTGGGGCAGGATGGTGTATCTTTTTGAATTCGAGATACTTTATTGATGCCCACAGGTGTAATTACATTTTTATACTGTATATGTTACACACAGGCCCAGAATACACACACATGCACAAACATGCTATGCATGCACTAATGGAGAGATGTCAGAGTGAGGGGGCTGCCCATTAAAGGCGCCCCGAGCAGTTTGGGGTTCGCTGCCTTGCTCAAAAGCACCTCAGCAGTAATATATAATATGTAACATACTGTATAATGTAGTTGTTTGCAGCTACAAGGGCATTTCGTTTTAGTGTTAATTAGTATTTGTCATTAAGAATAACCTAAACTGTAAATGCAAAATTCTTTTGTAACCACATAAGTATAGATAATTTTAAAGAGCCTGTACTCAACATTCAGAACATAGATATAGCAGGAAACAAATATATGCTATGTAATGAAATAGTGTAGTAGAAGAAAACATATATAAATATAATAAATTCACCAATGGTTGTAATCGTTGAAACACTTAGAAGCGTTAAGTCAAATCTGCTGATACATGTCAGATACTTGTCTAAATTAGAGTTGTTTTTCAGCTCTCTCTCTCTCTCTCTCTGTCTCTCTCTCTCCTCCATTAGCTTGTTTTGTTTTGGACAGTGGCTTGAACTGAGCAGATGAAACGCCTACAGGACTCTTGTATTGTAACTATGGTGACTAGACTCTCATTAAATCAATTCCCTAAACTCTGTTACATCCCTTCTCATAACAACCCTGTAATAATGATTTAGGAGCAGCTCTGCATCAAATAAATACTGCCAGGAGAAAAAGACAGCCCATTCTTTTACACTATAAGTTCATTTTTTGTATAACAAACCTTTGCCTTTACACTCAGCAGTGAGAGATGTTGTGGTCTGCACTTGTTACACTGGTGTCTGAACTCCAAATAATAAACACAGTGTCAATAAATTATAAACCAGCTTCCACCACTTCTGTTTGCCTACATAATGCATCAAATTAAAATGCCTGTGTGTTATATTCTTCATAAATCATTAGCACAGACGTGCGAGAAACAGGTCTTGAATTTGAGAGCGAGAACAAAGCCAGAAACTAGTGGGAAACTGGCTTTGCACGGATGCTATATATGTATTAACTAGTCCTTCTATGTTCACAGCAACACTGCCAGTGCCACTTTCGTTGAGAGATATTCAGGCTTTTTTGTTTTTGAACTGAATGTTGCTTGGAAATATTGGCAGTCACAGGGTTTGTTTTCCTGGGCTTGTTTTCAAAATGTGTATGCTCTTCACAGCCTTGTTTTAGTTGACCTGCTTAATACACAGAAGATAAAACGGCCAGACAATCTCAGATAAAACACAAGCTGTCAATCATTACCACCTGCTGCTCGACTCTAATACCTGCACAGACTGTAAGACCTGTCGGCACAGAGCACCCTCTCGGTGTCTCTTTTGTATTTGTATGTTGTAAGATCCACCGCAGTACGTTGCGGTGGGCCTGCAGGTTTTCCATTAACCAACTATTCACAGCAAGGGGGCAAAAGACCTCACCCCAGAAAAAGGTTTAAAAGCTTCAGTTCAGTGTTTCTTATAAACTATGCAACACATCCTCATACCTAAATTACAATATAGGTTGATTGACTCCCATGTGACTGTTCTACTTAACGTAACAGTCACAGTTTAAAACGGGTGGGAAACAATGTGAAACTGAACGAGTTAGGTTTAGGCAACAAAACAAAAAATGTAGGGTTAGGTTTGTTGACGCAAAGGGCACGAACCCCTGTCTCCTGAGTGAAAGTTCTGTGTTTGTCTAAAAAGCTACGGTGCCAAAAAAGACAGACTGTATTGATTAAAAACAAATACGTTAAAAATAATGAAACGGAAACAGTAGGCATCAGTGTAATATCAATAATAAAATTAACATTAAATAACAATTCAATTCACTTCAAATTACTTCATTACACGGTAATCTGATGAATTCCCTAAAATCAGATCAGGGTGCATTCGTTGCATTTTTGTTCTTGTTTAGCAGCTCAACTTTAACAAGAGCCCCAAACTTGATTTCATAGAAGATAGAATTTTTTCCTTTCATTTCATCACTAAATATTTAATCAACACAGCCAGAGGCGTTATTAGGATCTTGAAACATTGGGGGCTTTGCCTAGCCCAGAAAAAAATCGTGTGAGTCCGGGGGTATGCCCCCCTGGAGAAAAAAATGTATATTTATAAATTCATAGTATTTCTATCAGTTAAATTTATCAATCTCGTGCAGAACAATAGCTATAATTTGCATTTCAGTCCTCAAAACGCCTGCCGATTTTATGCAGACCATTGGGGTGTGTGTGTGTGTGTGTGTGTGTGTGTGTGTGTGTTTGTTTATTTTGTATTATATGAAATGTTAGAGAGGCTTTTTGGAATTTATGAATTTAAAAAAGTCACCACCAATGATATTACACATCGTAAAGCTAACCATCAATTCTTAATATATTAACAACTTATGTAAATGACCCCAGTGCACAGTATTGTTCTATGTGTAAAGTTTTTATTGTCATTTTTTGTGTAGTGCTTTTATTTTGTTGTTAAGGAAGTTAACAAAGACATTAAGCCTATCATGAACAGTAATTTGACCGCGAAAAGGAAGCTACGGAGACGTTACGGGAAAGTAAGCATTAACAGCTAAGCTCCGGTCACAAGTTCTTGTGTTTGTAAATGATGTATAGTCTATTCTATGTTTATTCATCTTGAGTTCATTTTATATATGTGCTAACTACTTAGTGCCAACAGTCTGTTTTATTATTATGCTTCTGTTTGTTTATGTATGTTCAGGTTTTATGTTGATCTGTGAACCTCATATAGACGAGAAATAAAAACGGCATGAGGCCATCGATTTATTTATTTATTTATTTTTTTCAACTGGAATGCTGTAACTTACCTGGTTGGGTTAATGCCATCAATGTATTAGACTGATTTGGCTATGATTCCTCCAAAAAATACAGCTTTCTTAGAGACGGTTGCTAGGTCATAGCAACAAATACGCCATGCTGATAAGACCCAGCATGTAGCTGCACGTTCTATTCAGCAGGAAAATAAAGGGGATTTTTAAAGAACTTACTTACTTCACAATTTGCATTCGGTGTCATTTCAGTTTTTGTTTATTTTCAATTATTTTTTGTAAAACGAAACCTGGCAATATTGGTATAATATTTTGTAATGGATAATTAGTTTTTGAACATGCAATAAATGAACACAAATTATCAAAGAAGTCAATAAAGATACATTTTTGATACAACAGTTTTACCTCTTTGGGTCCTCCTGCCAAATAGACTAGGCCGCACTGCACACTATAATAACTGCATTGGCTACCCTGTCTCCTAAAAATCACCATAATAAACAACTAATTTGCATTGGCTAATATGTTTTATGCCAACTCCATTGCATCAAGGTCTTATTGATTCATGTTAACAAAGTCAGTTAGCTGTTAGTTACCTTTTCAAGGTAACTGACCTTCGAGGGTTACTCTTATAGAGAACAGAATTAATTTTACTTACAATGTGCTCCAATGTGCTCTGTTTTTTGCTGCTCAAATCACTCCAAACTGGCACAATTCACTTCCTTGCTGTCCAACTTTTTGCTCACAGAATTATTGTAAGACTAATGTAAACTTGTCAACAAACGATGGGTCTCATTCATACTTTGTTGTCTGTTGTCTCTAATTACCTCATCTCATTCTCTCTGTTAGAGCATTCTAACAAGAAACAAATCACAGTGATAAACCCACCCATAGTTTATTATGAATGTCTGGCTGTGTGTGCCTTCTGCGCGTTCATCTGGTATACAAAACAATCTCCTGTTCCGTAGAACTGGATGAGTGGTATCAGGAAGGAGGGGGCCTGGGTTGGTGTCAGGAAGTTACCAGGCTTTTATGTTAATTTAATTCATCAACTGGTAACTATGATAGAAAACAGCACCAGTTGCAAGGAGTTGGTGGGGTTCAGTGACTGTGGGTGTAAAGATCATGAAATGAGATGTGTAAAATATTACTGTATGTATCTCAAAATGTTATCACTTTACTCTGATCATTATCATAAACTTAAAGTGCCCATATTATGTTAAGTGTCGTGTTCATAATCGTATTTTTAGCCAGAATAGGTTTACATGGTTTCACTTTAAAATAACACCATATTTTTGTTGTACTGCACATTACTGCTCTTTTCACCCTGTGTGCTGAGCTCTCTGTCTCAGGTACAGAGTGAGGCATCCCACTTCTGTACCATAGGTAAATGTGCTGTATTTATATAGTGTTTTTCTACTCTTAACAACTACTCAAAGCGCTTTTACATCATTCACACACTGAGGCTGCCATACAAGCCACCTGCTCATCAGATAAACACTCACACATTTATAGTATGTGGCAACTTGGGGTTCAGTGTCTTGTCTAAGGATACTATGACATGGGACTGCAGGGTCAGGGACTGAACCACCAACCTTCTGATTGGCAGGCAACCACTCTACCACTGAGCCACAGCCGCCCCTAGGTACTGCACTACTAGATAGAAGCTATCGGTGTTAGCGGTTAGCCCCTTCATTCTCAATGGCAAAACACTGCTACAACACACACGAGTTTACCCTAATCTACAAAATAAATTGTATAGAACTATTTACATGTAACTTGTCTGCAGATACGGTGATTGCTATAGGCAAAAGCCGTCAAACATGTTGGGGGCGCCATGTTGCCCTCAGGTCTACTTCCCATTAATAATAGAATTAGAATGACAAGTGAAATAAAACATGTTTATTAAACATGATCATCCAAGGGCGCCACACGTTTACTTGTCAACCTGATTATTAGATTGAATTGATGATTATCGTCAATCATTTCCTAATTTGGAGAAAACTTCCAACTAATGATTTAGTTTGACAGTCCCGTGACGTGACATTTCCAGTCTATAGGTCAGACAAACACGTGGAGCTCTGAAGCAGACCTGTGCGTCTTTTAGTGTCCACTGTCTCTGTAAAAATAGAGACGAGCAGCGGCACAGACTACGTAGCTGCTGCAGCGTGCCTTTCGTGGTCTGTGCAGCTTAAGGTATGTAATGGACGCGCTCTGCTGTGGACATGCTACATGTGTCCTTATTTCGACCGTAGTTTTGAGTTTCCACCTCCGATGTAGAGTAGTGTACAGCCACTTCTCTAAACTGTCATTCAGAGACCATCATCTCACACAGGGCTCTGTGTCTGTCAGGAGGTCTGAGATCGACCATATGAGAAGAGGAATTACGTAATACACAGCTGTATGGTGCAGATGGATTATTTTCTGAAATAGTATGACTTTATTCTTGTAATAGCCTATTGTATTATCACTTCATTTTTTTCTCAAAATATCACAAATCCTCCAAATCTCAGAAAACCCAGAGGAGATATATTTTGAATGTGCACAAAGTTTTGAACATGAGCAGAAATCTTAAACACATCTGAAATGTTACAGTCCAGGGGTTTATTAATACATTAAATTAATGATGTATCATTCGGGTGAATAAATGTCAAATGCACATTTAAGGAGGTTACTTCCCCAACAAAAGATGCAAAAGAGGGAAGAGTAAATTATGCAAGGCTACATATGTGCTGACTCAGATATAATTCAAAAAGTCAATCTACAATAAAAAAAATAAATAAAAAATAAACAGATGAAAGCAATACAGAATGCCTGAGAGCCTTACTGCAGTATATTCCATTTTGTTTTAGTATTTGGATTGTAATCTGTTTCCTTTTACATAAAGATATTTCTATATTTTAAAGGTAAAAAAAAAAAATAGGTGCATAAAAATTCCCCAGAATGCAGGAAATGAAGTATTTAATGCTCAAAATTTTCAGTGGGTGGACCCCCAGACCCCCACATCATAAGTCGTCATGCACACAAGTCTGGAAACAAAACACTGGTGTTTGGGTTGCCAGAGCAGTTATGATTAGACCACTTATTGGTGCTATCTAATTTAAATGCAAGCTAGAAACTGAAATGAACATACATTGCTACTCTATTGAAATCTGGCAATGTGATACCTGCCAGAGCTGGCCCTGGCAGGTATTCCACGCAAAGTTTGAAGTGTGCCCTCGTTTAGAAGAAGATGGGTGGATAGTTAATGATATTTTAATTAACTTTTTGTTTTAGGTATTTCAATGTACAAGGGGCCCTGATGTGCAAAATGATAAAAAACAAACAAAGATTGTTGCATTTTAGTTTTGGTCTGTTTCATGTTTACACGCTTTTTAAAAACCATGAGCTGTAATCATTGATTGGACAGTTTTGGTAATGTCATCCTGAATCATCAAGACTTGCGTGGGGAAATGAAATTCTGGTGACAGACAGCAGTTCATACTGCAGTTTAATGCTTCTAATGTGTATATATTTATGTTCTCTGGTGTCACAAAGAGCGCATGGAGAAATAAGTGATTATTAGAGTTTTGAGTGTGGTTTGACTGCAAATCAACAGCATGTCGTGAATAATGACAAACGGGTAAAGACGGGATGAAAAAGAGGCGTCCTTTACAACAATATTCTAGGAGGGTTATAGTGGGATCTCTATGTCACACAAAGAACTTAATGAACTGCCAAAGTCCATGGAGCAGGATACAAGCACAACGCAGCACTGATTTAACTGTCAAATTAATGAGGCAAAATCCCATACTCACGCTAACATGCATATGTGTTACCATGGTTACCACATTATTTGCATAAATGTATACATTGCTTATACAGATGTCTTGTTATAAATTAGCAGGATTTATTAGACTTCAGCAAATGGTCCAAAAAGTGTCAGCTGTCACCTGCCAAATACAGCTCATCTAACCCCACTTGTCATTACTATGCACTGGCTCCCTGTTCGGTTAAAGTCACAAATGCAGGCCTACAGAGTGGCCAGTACAACATCCACCTATCAGAATTCCCTCATTCAAGTTTATGAGCCTTCTCAATCACCTCAATCTGCAAATGAACGACTACAGTCCCTGACAAAAGTCTTGTCGCTTATCTATTTTGTAGAAACACCTGCCATTAACCTGACTTTTAATTAATCAATTGGTGTAAGAAATAGCTCATATGAAAAGCTAAAACCCTCCCAAATGATGTTCAATGCACTGAATAAATTAGTTTCACTAAAAAAAGATTATTATTAAACAAGACACAAAGGTCAAATTTTGGCAAGACAAAACTTTTGTCGCCTATACATAAATTGAACAAATTTACTGCAAATACTAAAATATGTCAGCAATTAAATAGTGGTGCTGTGAGATCAAATTTAATATCTTGTAGACTCATGAGCTTGAAGGACTGCATCCATGCGGTTTGGCAAGGATTCACAATGTATTGATGAAGTCATCAGGAGAAAGCAGTTGTATGCCTCCCAGAGTTCATCAATATCTTTGGTGTGGGTTTCCATGCTTCCTCTTTCATCCTACCCACATATGCTCAATGATGGTCATGTCTGTGACTGGGCCGGCCAACCGGAGCATCGATCTTCTTCGCCTTGAGGAACTTTGAAGTGGAGATGGAAGTAGCGAGGAGCACATCCTGCTGGAGAATTTGGCCTCTTTTATGGTTGGGAAATAAGAGGTAGCTAAGATTTCTGGTATTTGAGACTATTGATGTTGCCTTCCACCCTGCAGATCTCTCGCAACCCCCATACTGGATGTTACCCCAGACCATGATTTCCGCCACCAAACTTCTCTGTTTTCTGGGTGAATCTTGGATTCATGCGGGCTCCAGTAGGTCTCTGCAAATTTGCGGCAATTGTGGTGTAATTCAACAGAAGATTAATCTGAAAAATCCACTTCTTCCACTTCTCCAGCATCCATCCTTTAGCAGGCTGTGGGCTGGCAAATGCCACATGGTTTTTCAATTGTCTTGTTTAGCGTGGTCTAGGCAATGATTCACCATGGAGGCCATTTCGAGACAAATCGACAACACGTTCTGGTTGACACAGGGACTTCAGGTGACCAGGTCTCGTGGAGCTCGCTGCAGTGGAAAATGGCTGGCCTGGGTTTTCGAGCAACAAAGGTCCTCTTAGTGCCGTTGTCTTGCGGGGTCTGCCTGACCTGGGCTTGTCAAAAACATCTCCAGTGTCTTCAAATTTTTTTTTTTAATCCTCTGTACTTGACGCTGAGACACATTGAAGGTGCCACATCA
>NC_045733.1:13517208-13572025 GCF_008692095.1 Etheostoma spectabile
TGGTCTTCAGCCTCTTGATAATCAAAACTTTAGTCTCAGGGTGAATCTTAGGCGTGTTTGCAGAGGCCTAGTTGCAGTTGATGTGAAGGTCTAGTGTACTGGGGTTTTTTATATACACACCTGAGAATTGATCCATTATTAGTCACAGGTGGTCATATGACAAGGCGACAACCACTATGTCTTTGCAAAAATTGACTCAAGGGCTTTACAAGCTGTGAATATTAGAATACTTTTTGACAGTTTCTTTTTTCACTAAACATTATTACAAAAGCTGTTGGGATTAAAATGAGCCATTTCTTGTAAATAAATCTGATAGAAATATATTTCAGCGGCACTTCAGGTCAATTTGTACACAAGCGACATGACTTTTGTCAGGGACTGTACTCCTAATACAAAACTCAATTCGGTTTTCAGAATCCCCTAGACCTGAACTCTTCTGAGAGTACTTAGTCACCTATAATGCACACGCTCTCTCTCTCTCTCAATCCTTTTTAACTGGGGCTGTCCATTTATTAAAATAAGTAATCACGATTAATTGCATGATTGTCCACAGTTAACTCTTTTAATCTAATGCTTTACGCACATGTTCATTACTATTACAACACTCCAAAACAATGACAAATACTGTCTAGGATATTGTCTAGAAAAACCTTAAAGGTACTGTATGCTAAACAAAATGCTCAAAGTATAATATGGCAAACTCAAGCCCATCAAGCAACTGCAGAAGGGCATTTGGTAATAGTACTAGCACAATTTAGAGCCCTGACAGGGTGCAGGACCCCGACGTGAAATGCTGCAACGCTTCCTTCCCAAATCACAGCACGTGCATGTGTTAATCGGGCATTAAAGAATTGAGTGGCGTTAAAAGGAATTTGAGTTAACTTGTTATTATTGCGTTAATGTTGACAGCCCTAGTTTTAACCTAGCCAAACAGGTTAGATGGAAAAGCACCCTTACAATCTCAGCCATTCTGTAGCAGTATGCTGAAAGTAGGAGTGTCCTCACCATTGTGCTTAAAACGCCATTAGGAGTGCTCTCCATTTGAACTTAATTACCGCTTGTAATGAGGCAAGGTGCTGCCACCACTAAGCCAACTAATTTACAGGCAGGTATCTCAACAAGCAGCAGCCATAAGTTGCATTCAAACATGGGTTTAGACATATATTGACCACCTGCCTAGTGTCCTGACTGAGTAAGTGCAACACCATGAGGAAAAAAGAAATCAGTCACTCCAGCTGAGTTTAAAGTTTTAACCTTGGCTTTTCTTGTTCAAATGAACTGTTGAGGTCTTTTCTGTGTGTCTTTTGAGTCCCGACCCCCTCAAATGGCTTCACTATTTGTTATGCTATAGTCAAGTCAGCCACAGTGGCTTCTAGAAATGTTTTGAATGTGAAATATGCACCTACTCACTTTTCTTGTTTTAAGGATTAAGAAATTCCACATAAGGTTGGATATAATATCTTTGGCAGACATTGCCGTTGTAAATGCTGATGCCTGTTTGTCATCAAACTACTTAGGGAGGCAGACAGTTTTTAAAATGTTGTCTTGGTGATACTTTGAGTCTTTACTTTAAACTGGTTTAACCTTGCTTGCAATATGATGAGACCAATTTGCTCATTTATGGAGTTAAAATGTACCAATTAACAGTAACATCATTAAAGCAGCAGACATTTTATTTAACTATATTTTGTTTGTTGAATTTAAACTATTACTTTTTCACAGTATTTATATGTAATTTTCTTTTTTCTTTCATAATGCAGACCAGGACTGCCTACTATAAAATCCCCACAATTATTAATTTCCTTGTGGTTCTGGTCTTCAGCTGTGTTTGGTTTAGTACGTATGTCTGTCTGCCTGTTCCAGTGACAGCAAATGTATAGCAGCATGTGGTCCATTATTCATGAAACACCTTGGAAAATAAATAATTGTCACTTGTAACTAAGCTACAGGCCTGACCGTGCCCTTAGCAGGCAAAGAAATAATTGAGCCTTTTGGGTAGAGGAATGCTTCCTGCTAAAGGCCCCCAAAAAGTTGAACGCCAGTCTGTCTGGAAGCATTTATTGTAAAAAAAAACAAAAAAAACAACCCTCGCTGAGCTATGTTCAGTCACTCCAGGATTTTGTAGTCAAATCCTTCAATACATATTACCTTACCCCAAATGAAATAGGACTTGCATCCATTGGACAGGAAGAGAGTGTGGTGTGATTGGGCACAGCATGTTTCTCCTCATTCGCCATGAAGCTAGGCTATTCAAAGTGGTTATAATGACAGCTCAAACAGGGAGCCTTCTCTGGGGATAAAGATAAGTGTGTGTGTGGGTGTGTGTGTGTGTGTGTGTGTGTGTGTTGGGGTACAAGGAGGGGTTATAGGAGAGCAGGCATGAAGGCAAAGAGAGAGCGAGAAATCACTGCAGCATACTTTAAAGCATGGCACCAGTCACAATGTTTCTATTGCCCTTTCTTTCATCAATTACACTTCTTTCATTCCACGTTCGTCCTGTTTCCTAACCATAAAAGCACTTTTATTGTCAGAACAGTCTCACAATATTTTCTCTATAATTAGGTAGTATTACAAACCAATAAACACATAAACACAATAAGATATAATAATAAGCATTATGCAGAACAGCTGTTTAAACAATACAGCCCACCACATTTGCAACAGCATCTGACACAACAAATGCAGTGAAGACGTGCTGAGGTGAGTGGGGACACTAAAGATGTGCATTTGCAAATGGTCTGTAATTGATCAAAGCCCACTGTTATGTACTGGGTTGCCGTTCTTTGAGTTATGGTGGTTTTGGGAACAAATTGTGGTCTGTGGTGTGGAGATGGGTGGAGCAGTACAAAGGCAGAGCAGGTCAGGTAAGAAATATGGGACATAAAGTGTATGCTAAACATTTACCTTATTCCTAATTTTCTAGTGCATTCTGTTTGTTTTTGTAAAAATAGTAGTGGCTGATTTATTAGGATCTCGCATTCCAATTAAAGGAATAGTTTGATTTTTTTTTTTTATATTTGCTTTATTGTGAGAATTAGATTAGAAGGTTGATTTTCCCCTTTTCCGATCTTATTGCTAAGCTAACTGGCTGTTTGCAGTATCATATTTAAAAAATACTGAAGGAGAGTGGTATCAATCTTCTTTTCTCACTCTTCCACAGATATATATTTTTTATATATACTGTATATATAAAAACAATGGCCTGTATTACAATTAATATAGACGGTGCGTGGGAATGTATTGCTAAGCTAAAACCTTTTATTTTCTTTAACAATGCTTTCATTCTCCACACTTTAATTGGAGACCAAATTGGCCAATAATCTGACATTACCATGACAATTTGGTATCAGCAGTGCATTTTTTTCTTTTGGTGATTGATATGGATTGACATGGCAGATTTGCCGTTGGGAAACACTGGGATAATGTGAGCATGAATACTGCATGGTTTCTCTAAAGTAGTACTAAACATATTACAAATTAAGTATAGTCATGTAACAGTAACAATGACATTTCTTCCCAGAGCAGTGACAATAATGTCAAAAACACTGCAAGACCTACCAGCATCACCTTGTCAACCAATTGTTGGGAGACCCTATTAACCTGAGTAGACGTACAACTGAAGATAAATGAAGTCTAACATCGGCAATTCCTCCTTACAGTGGACTTACTCAATGACAATACACCGGAAATTTACCACCAGCTCTTCTATGATCCTCAGACTTGCTTTGTATTCTTGAACCAAGTGTCTTGACTGGCCAGGACTTCATCCTTCAGTAGGCAGAGTTATACTATGGTGGAAAAGCTCCAGCTGGTCTCAGGTGAAGAGAAGCTGTGCGAGGCGGCTTGGCACGGTTTGGTTGGGGCTGGGGCTGGACCTATAGGTGGATGTTATGCAGCTTTGCACACTGGCCAGGGATAAGCTCACCTCAAGGTCGGGGAGCTGTGAGTGGAATACTCATTGGGAAGTCTGGGCTTTATTTCACATCCCTGCAGATCCCTCTCCATCTCCTCGCAAATGAGGAAAGATTCTGCGAGGTCTGGAAGGGCCAGTGTTTTAGAGCAATTGCCAAGAATGAAAACTCTGGCAATAGAAACCCTATATCTGTTTTAGTGGGGCTGTTTATCTTTTTCCATGCAAAAGGTGTGGCAAATTGGCAGAATAAACCACAATATCTATTCCTACTGCATGCAACCACTTCTGTTTAACTGCAAGTTAATTTGTTGCGGTTGCAGTTTTAAAGCATACAAAAATATTGTTGCTATAGCGTAGAGATTTTAATACCAAATTTCCTGTCAATTTAATGCATGCATTCTGCATAATTCTAAACGGAAAAAAAGTGTAAGTGTGGGAGTCTAGCATGCAGATTTTATTCTGTATGTATATTTAAAAAATATAATCATGTATACGTAATGTACATACTGTACTGTAAACCCACCACACCCATGCTTACCCATATGCTCAAAAAAGTAAAGAGAAAACAAATCCTACATAACGGCGCACACACAACCACACACACAAATGAAAGGAGATCCCTGGGAACATTGACAAGTGTGCTTACCATAGCCTGAGGTAAAACAGAAAACAAAACAGAAACAGTCTGCTCTCTTGCAAATCCATGACAATAACAAATTGAGGGAGTTTACGTCTCATATATTATTTATATTATTTGATAGGGTTGTAGGCGATCTACATGGGAGAGAAATTCTGGAGAGAATACAGAACATCTTGGAAGTTTGGTTAAAAGGAGCTGCTTCCTCCAAGGCTTGTTGGATGTATGTTTTTTTATCTGTCACATTTAAATGTGAATAAGACACTTGTTCCTATTCTCCCCAGCGCTGCAGCACTCAACCAGACACACAAACATTATGAAACACTAAATCACTGATGTCAGTCAATGGAATAAGAAGTTGTAGCAAGGAAATATGTATTTTCTACTGAAAAATGTATCTGGATTGTTTGCATTCCACATGGTTAATTATGTGTTTGTGTTTGTTGTGTTTGTGGTATATCAGAAGTGTGATTTATTTTTCTAATTTGTTATTATAGTGTAATAGTATACATAATATTCCTCTACCTGCAGGCTAGACGATTGTGACTTATTCATTCAAACCACAAAATATGAGGTTTTCAAATCAAGACAAAACCTAAAAAATTTGGAAAAGAGTTTGAATGTCATTATATAGCATAAGCTACTGTATGGAGAAATATTGATATTTGCGTTTCAACAAGCAAACTGAATGTATTTGTATGTATTTGTATCTGAATGTAACTGAAAAATGTATTTTTTCCATGTTCTTTTCAGTGTGTTTTCTCAAATCGTGTGTTTCTTCAGTAATGCACAATAACCTTTTACTGCTGGAAAGCTTCATTCTATTTTTGGTTTATGAAGTATTGCTATAGCTTACAGTGGCATAGGCAGTCAGGCATGTGTACATCTGTGAGTGGGTTGCATCAAACGGAGTGGATACACACTCAAGTTAGAATAGTTTATGTTTGTGGGGTAGGCAAGTGCAGATCACGTTTTCACATATTTGAGCAAATACAGTATTTATTTTGAAAATAAAAATTTGAGGAATGGATGGGGCACAATGAAGTTTTCTTAATGTTTTATTTGTCTTGAGTTTTGTTCAACGAATTAGATGAATGTCAAAACCTATGACAGTACAAGACAGCGAAAGGAAAGAGAAAATTCAAACTGTAATTTATTATATAGATGGAAAATGAAAAAAATACACAGCATTCACCCATTTGCTACAGAAAGGAGAATTTGTTGAAGGATATGTATGTGATGCTTATGGCTGAAAGATCAAGCATCAATGCTGGGATTAGTGGAAAGTACTAAAAATGCACTAAAAAGGGAAAGTAGGGAAGATAAATGTGATAGTAAGAATAAGAAAGCAGCATGTTTTCTTAAAGTGCTGTTAATGTCTGCTTCTGGTTTTATAGGCTGTGAATTCTACTGCAACATCCTCTCTTACCATCTGCTGTTCTTCAGTGTAAATATTTACAACATTTTTTAAGATAGGAAAATACAGCAATTTAAAAAAAATATCCATGCATAGAAAGAATTGAGCCTTCAATTATGTACAATGCCTGTAGATTGGGAAAGTGAAAATGCTTTTCTAATCAATAAGAGTCAGAGCTGCAAAAGTCCAACTAGTGTGGGTTAGATCTGACAATTTCAGAGGGATGCATGTGGGAACGTGTGTGTTATATGTAATATATAAGTAAGTGAAGAGTGAACACTATGGGATTAGGAGCAATATTGAATGTTTTTGGTGCCTAAGAAACATGGCTCATCATTTTGTTGATTACATCATCCACTAACATACACAAAACCACTATGAAGTCTGAAAACATCTGAAAAAAGTATGATCTTTAATCATAAAGAAATCAAAGAGCTAAGTTACAATGATCAAGCATAAAGGGCTGTCATTGTTAAAAAAAAAAGAAATTGGCCATTTTAGGCCTTTATTTTCACAGGACAGATGAACACATGAAAGGAGAGAGAGGGATAATGACATGCAGCAAAGTGTCGCAGGTCGGAGTCAAAGCCGCGGCCGCTGCGTCAAGGAGTAGGCTAAACCTTATATATGTGCTCCTGCTCCACCAAGTGAGCTAACCCGGCCACAGGTAGAATGTTTCTAGCTCAAAGTATAATGTGGTGCACAAAGTGGAAAAGCTTATACACAAACATGTAAAAACTGAATGAGTCATTATCAATGACTTGAAGTATTTGGTTTCTAAAGAAACCATCCATCTAAAGCCCTAAAATCTGTTTTTAGTTAAGTATTTAACGATTTATCTGCATAAATGAAAACATGGTCTTAAAATACTGACACATAGGCTATTTTGATATAAAACAGGGAATTGGACATCTTAAAAGTTTTAACATAATTTCCATATGTAATGAGTCACTTCATTATTTGCACATAAACGACTGTACAGTGGTGAGCATGCAGTAGAACTATGTTATGTCCACGGTGCACTTAGAGAAAAATTGTTATGCTATCAAAGTCTTATTTTTAGGACAATATCTGTAATTGTTGTAAAGATTATGTCCAATTAGCTTTGATTGGAGAAACATTTAGTGGAAACAACTTGACCTGCGTAGATTGATGACATTGTTATGAGAGCTGAGAGATGGAGAGATCAAACTGAATTAGTAGTCAACTGAGCTTCATCAGCTCTCAGAAATAGAATAATTAGAGTTCAGATGAGCTGCATCAAAATATTCATCTGAATCATCATGAAAAAACATTAAGTCTTACTCTACACTATCACTCCTCTACATTACCGTTTCTGTATAACTGATTTGTCATGATAGCAACTGCATACTAGTATTATAAAATGCTAAAAAAAGCTCTTTCTTCTGTTAGACCCACTGTATTTACGGGCACAAACCCATTTTCAGATATACTGTGCTGTCATCAGCCTTGAACTATCCACAAATTGACTTCCTTAAGTTAAACAAATAAACTGTCTGAATCTCACCATATACACTGTAAATCAATCAATCAAATTGTATTTAAAGTGTTAAATCCCCTTTAAATATGGTCTTTACAATTAAAGGAACACGGAAATAACGGCAACAAAACAATTGAACGGGAATAAAGCAGTAATAATGAGCAATACAAAACCAACAATATAAGAGAACAAGTGAAAGCAACGGAGATGTTGAGTCACAGTCGGCAGTAATTAATAGATCATTTACTACTCTGATCAAGGCAGTTTTAGTTGAATGACAGGAGTGGAAGCCAGATTGAAATTTATTAAAAAGATTTTTGTTGGATAAATGGCCAGTAAGTTGGCTTGTAACATTCAATTCGATTTCAATTTTATTTATCGTACCAAATCATAACGAGTTATCTCAAGAAACTTTACAGATAGAGTAGGTCTAGACCACATTCTATAATTTACAAAGACCCAACAATTCAAGTGATTCCCTCAAGAGCAAGCATTTAGTGCAAGAGTGTTGAGAAAAACTCCCTTTAGGCAGAAACCTCAAGTGGTGAGGGAGAAACCTCGGACAGACCCGGGGTCTCGGTGGGTGGTGTCTGACGGTGCCGGTTGGGGGAGTGATGAACAATGGCAATTAAATTCACAATAAAGTTAATGGAACTAGGACTAAAACTAGTTGTTGTAGTAGTTCATGGCACTGCAGGGCATTACAAGGTAGCAGGGCGTAGCAGGGCACTGCAGGTTGATTGTTAAAGATAGAATAGAGATGGCACAGACCAACAAAAGCGACAGTCGGAAGATACTGGAGAATTTGTTGCCTGGATTCTGAGATGAGTGTGGACAAGTTAAATTATCTCTAAATTAGTAAATCTTGCTTTTGAAGAAGTACATAAAGTCGTCTGCCATCAAAGAAGAGCTGTTGGCAGGGCTGCTCTGTGTGAGTTTAGCCACAGTGTCAAACCGAAACCATGGATTTTTTTTTTTTTTTTTTTTGATCAATGTTCCCATGTTGTCCTAGCAGATGAGAGTGCTCTTTTATACCTCCTGAAACTCTCAGCTCAGGATACTTGAGAAGTTGCAGTTCTGTTTAAGTGCATGTGTGTAATTGGTAAACAATGGCGGCTTTTTTGTCTGAATGCATTTCCTGGTATAAGAGGTGAGACAAAGTCAAGTGTTTTAAGCAAGGCACTGTTTAGATTGTTTGTGATATTATCAAGAGAGGTATTGCAGGAAGTATGTCAGGTAAGCACTCAGCCAGTGTAGACTTAATGTTGCTGCCCCCCCCCTTCTAATAGGAAGTTTTAGCCAGGAGGAGAAGCCTCAACAAGTTTTGGATGGCTACAGATTGGCTTCGCTGCGTGTCGGCTCCATGCACCTCCAATACACCCTGTTACCTCTATCTCTAATCACTTCGGAAATTTTAAACAGCATATCATCATGGTTGCATTCCCATTGAGAAGTGCTTTGTGATGGACAGTTCAAGGGATGATTCAGGAGATTGTATGTAATTGCACAGCAAGCTCAATGCTCATACACAGCAGTGTGGACCCTCTGTAGTTTGGGTGAAGGCCGTCATATTTTAAAAGGTCAACTTTGTTAAGATCAATACAATCAACCAATACATACTTATACATTTACATCTTTTCTGTGCTGTGTAGCAACTAATGGAATGATAATTAGGATGGCTGTGAGAGCCACCGACAGGTGAAGCAGTAATAAAGTAATGAATAGAAGTTTTAACACATGAGGTTTCATTCATTACTGTATAATTTTATTTGAATCCATAGTAATTGAGAGCTTACCAATTTTGGTCCAACGTTAAGTGTCTAGAAACCTCAGCAGCCACTGAATAATAGAAAACAAGTAATATACAGTATGTATATCATTTTTGCTGATCTAATATTCAATGACCAAACCTTAATGATCTCAAGTCAAGAGGGCAAAAACATTTGTGAAAGACACAGTATATGGGTTAAGATCTGTGATGCGACAACCTGGTACCATGAGATCTTCACAGAAGGACTCCTGCAGTACAGTACACATTTGCTCGTTACTCAGTCCCAGGAAGATTCCAGGATTTTGCCACTGGAATTCACACAAATTCAACCAATGACAGTGATTTTGGTGCAACTCGCAATTTTTACCAATCACCGCAACTTTTTTGCAAATTTCACCAATGCCCGGAGTTTCCCGTGACTTAATCCAATCCCAGCAGTCCCACGTGACAGACTTTCTATCAGTATGTGACTCTGAGAGCCAATGACCAAGAGGTAGTGACAACGGGTTGACGTCACGTACGTGGCCATATTTATTTAGTTGTGTAACAAGACGTGTGTGACTCAAATATCTCACATCTACCAACAAAACGTACAATGAAAGACCGTGCAAAACATGTCAGACTGTTCTGCCTACCTGTATACATTTTAACTTCAATGTACACTGTAACGTTTTTTCACTATAAAGTCACTGAAGGGGCTGCTGTTTCAGTCCTGTCAGCTCTGCAGCGGACGGGTCTACTCAGTTCCACCCCCCAGGACTGACCCGTGCGCATACACACAAACACACATGGGGGATGCAGGAAAAACCGGAGATTAAACGTAAAAGATGACCTAAATTGAGGACAAATATGCTTGTTATTGTAAGTGCAATGACAAGTCAAAGTCCAATAAATACTTTATTAAACCGTATAAATTTGTGTCCCAGGACAGGATAGGAAACTAACAATGTAAAGATCAACAAGCCACTTACAGACATGCAAATTTGATTAATTCAATAAATTATTTTTTGTCTTAAATCCACCAGCCATTATCATATTGTACCAACATTTGCAGCATCCTGAACCTTTGTGGTAAGATAACTAGGAAAACTCAGCCTAGAGTAGTTTTATTTTCAAAGAACTATACTGAAATTTTTTTTCTATTTTCTCTGTCTCTTGCAATTTCATTGCAACAAACGTACAAAAAGCTTTGCAACTTTTATCGCAATTGCAAAAACTGTCCTACTTCTAATTCCAAGTTGACGATATCAGGAGATAGACATAATAAACTGGCAGTTACATCATCTCGTCAACATGATTTTAGTTGACTAAAAAGCTGCGGTAATGGTTGTTTACGAAATGTTTTTACTTAATTTATCCAAGAAATATGTCCCTGGATTTCCAGTTGATGTAGCTGCGTTGCTTTCTGATTGGTCATCATTGTTTGTGGTTCACTGGAAGAATAAAAAAAAAATGGAGCATCTTTAAGCTACACTTCTAATATTTTCCTAGCACTCACACAGCTCTCTTTTCTGTTGCTGCAAGACGTTTCAATAATGTGTCCAGTAGAAGTTGAACACGACACAGCAGCTTCCTGCAAACATTGGTAAGAATTGTTATTTCTGGAAGCCATCTTACCACATCTTGTACTGCTGCGTTGATCTCATCCACACGTGTTGTGTTTTTTTTTTTTTGGAATTGATTCTAGCTCTGGCACAGGATGAAATCTTAAATCCTAATCCTGCCAATGTTTTTCTCAAGCCACCAGTGAGTACAACATCAAACCTATTTGGACCTATTGCTGAAACTAAAATCAGACATGTGAGTGGCAATTCAGAGGTCTTTAGACACCCTGTATCAGTGATATTAGAAAGAATGTTAATCCTACACTTATACCATAGATAAGACATAATGTTTTGCCCTGGTCAACAGAATAAAGTAGTTTCTTTGCCATCAAACACTTGATTTACTGTGCATCATTTTTAGGTGAATACATTAACATTGAATGAGCAAAAAATGGATTGAACCTTTAGTAAATTTAGTTTTGGTAAGCAGCATTGGGATTTTATTCCCTCCTACTACAACCATACTTTTGTCGTCTGATTACATACTATGTCAACTCTCCTTAATTTCTAAATCCATTGAGGATATTATGCCTATCTCTTATTCTTTCCTCATTCAGTTTTGATTTATACATTGCAGGACGAACCATAAACACGTCAAGGACTGAATAGCTAACAAATTCCACTGCAAAGTGAAATGTTGTAGTATACTATTGTACACTGTATATATTATTGTACAGAAAAACCTATAGATGAAAAGAACATATAGATGAAAATGTGAATGTGCCTTCTTTTTTCAATTGTGTCTTTATGTGGTGCGTGCACAGAGATTGTGCAGAGTTGATATGGCTCAGACTTGCTCTTCAACATCCCACTGACTAAAGGAGAAAATGACCCTGGATGTCCACTAGGGGACACTAGGTTTGCTCTGTTGAATTGAAGCTCGGCAAGTCTCTGCCTTGCTCTTATGGTTTCTCTCTTGTGACCCTCTCACAGTAGGGACATTCCCAAAAGCCCAAAAGGACTGGCTGTTTAGAAAATTCATTGTAGATGTACATTACAAATCCATGCAGGCTGAGATTGCAAAAACAAAAAAACACTAAATTTCCTCCATGGTATTGTTTTACAAATGCAGAGATAGAAGAGGCACTTGTTCTCTTTCTTTGTAAACACTTATGTATGCTTATGTTGTACTTATTAGAAATTAAGTAACATGATGTAGTGGGAACGCCACAACACCTATTTAGGCAGCAGGTTGTTTGATGTTTGTATCAACGTTTGTGACTTCGACAACGGACACTGCTGTACCAATGGTCTGCTGTGATTTCTTTTAACAATGTTAACGATCTATCCCTGATTCTAACCAAGTTCAGTTGCCTAATCAAAACCAAAATGTAACCACAGCAGAGGCACATCCAGCGTTCGAGCAAGGTCCTTGAAGCATCAGAATTTTAAAGTAAAAACTCAAGTGTTAAAATAACTTTAAAAACATTTTTAAACAACTTCCTTAAAAAGTAAGGGATAATGCCAGACGAGGTGTCCTTTATCAGGCATTACAATAGGGAGGTCAGAACCGTCTGACTCGCGGAGGATTCCATTAATTTCTGATTATGGGCACCTCAAAGGGCACAATCATGCTCATGCCATGGTCACTTGGAAGCCCCATGGACAATTTATATTTTAATGCTTTTTGCAATCAAAATCTGAAAAAAAATCACTAGCCATAACTCAGTGTCCGTGGTAACACTTGAGGGATTTAAAGCACCCATATTATGGTCATTTTCAGGTTCATAATTATATTTTGAGGTTGTACTAGAATAGGTTTACATGGTTTCATTTTCAAAAAACACCATGTGTCTTGTTGTACTGCACATTGCTGCAGGTCCTGTTTTTCACCCTGTGTGTTTAGGTCTCTGTTTTAGCTACAGAGTGAGACATCTCTCTTCAATACTATCTTTGTTGAGAGTCGCACATGCGCAGTAGCTAGGTAAGATCACATCAGCTAGATAACTCTCTCTCCAACTTTGGTCAGTACAAGGCAGGATTAGCTGGGGGACTTCTCCTAAACGAGGGCCACTTGTGGAATACTTGCAGAACAGGAACAGGAAGTAGTTCTTTTGTAGAATATGGTGAACTAGTGTGTGTTGTAGCAGTGTTTTGACATTGAGAATGAGCAAAAATGCTAGCGCTAACATGTGCTATGGTTAGCCACCTCGTCTCGGCCAGTGACATAGAAAGCCCTCACAGCTCACCTGGAGACTGAAGGCAGAGGACATTCAGAAACCTGTATCTCTCTCAAAACAGTTGTTGTAACAGTTTGTATGCCTGTGGAAGCACCAGAGACACAAAACAACACCCCAAATCCCAGAAAAAAGTATTTTGTTTCATAATATGGGCACTTTAACTAATACCTGGAACAATCATTACCATCCAATAAGGTTCTCATGCAAAACGTTGTTCACTAATGGGATGACCTTAAAGGTACAACTCAGCAATGGGAGATATTTTAGTCTGCTCAGTTCAATGTACCCTTTGGCTCAGCTATGACCCAGAATGCTAACATTATGTTAAGAAGATTCAAAGTCAATAACACTGTGTACGGTTGACAAATATAGTTTGACAGTTTGTTTGAAGACTAGCTCGCTATCCAGCCATGTCATTGTCCCTAAATCAATATCCAGATTTTCACGAATAAATGATTGTGTACTTTCGACTGCAGCCTTAAGTAGCTCGTTGAATAGTGAACGGGATGTGAGCTCATGGCTTATGTGAGAGGGGCATAAAACCCCCGCAGGGTGTTATTCAGAGCATTGGTGGTGGTGTTGTCAAAGTTGTCCATTCGTTTGTGTGCAAGGAAGTCTTTCATTGTAGTGACTGCCCATTTTGTTTCTTGCGTCAATCTCATCTTTTTCATCTTTTGTACTTAATTCTCTTGCTGCAACACATTCATTTAGAACCCTAAACAGAGTTTCACTGGGAACTACTAAATAGGTGTCTATTATTGTAATAGAGACCCTGCAGCCAATCAGAATCAAGTATTCACCCAGACTATTGTATATATTCAAATAAACCACTTAATGCTGTCTCATAATTTAATCCAAGTTTTGGTCATCAAGTCATTAGGCTATAATTAAATTGCGCAGAATCAGAAATCACTCATCTTTTTCTTTTTAATTCTGACGTGTCATGTATACTCCCCTTTCTTCCCTGTCTAGATAAGCCTGTTACCGAAAACTAAATATGCCGGGGAAGTGTAAATTTAATCTAACAAATTCTTGTAAACATGCTGTGAACAATGCTGGTGGTGTGATGGATCTTTTTTTAATGTTGTCTGTCTATGCACTTTGTCTTCTTACTTTGTCTGAATGTTATTAATAGATCTAGCTGGTGGAGGCAGGGGCTCGTTAATGTAGTACTCGCTACTGCGTTAACATACTATTACATTTCAAAAAGGAGATCTCCAAGTTTTACAAGCACTTACTTTCTGAACTATTTTGTCCGAAGAACAAAAGCAACGTTGACAAAACTATAGCAAATAATATCTGTAAAGGGACTATATGACTGTGAGGGAGAATGTGTGTCACAATGACAGCTCGAGAAGCGCTCATTGTGGGGTTTTCATCCCTCAGCCTTGTCTGTCGCATGATATTTCTGAATTTGGTTATTTGTATGTGTGTGTTTCTTTCTGACCAATCAGCCCAATATTTATTGTACACATTTATGGCTGTTGCTCAAGGACCTCTTGTGGTTGCTGTGATTCACGTTGTTTGGAAAATAAAAATGTATTTTATTGACTTTATTGCTCCGTTTTAATTAAAATTTATATTTGAAACATAATGATTTAAAGTCAAAGTCCTCGAATTTCATGTTATAATGTCTGTATAAACCACTCTAAATAACTCTCACAATCATCATGTGTAATGGTCATGAAAGGCAACATGTGATGTCATTCTACAGAGAGAAGTGCCAGTTGAAAAAAAAACTTCCTGTAGGTTGTTTTGAAAGGCAATAACAAATTTTGACCTATTGTGTGGGAGACAGACCTCACACATGCCAGAATCAGGTCCTAATTAGTGACAGAGAAATTAAATGAGCAAGATATCAGCAGCTGTGGGTGTGTTTATGCATCAGAAGGTGCAGTGCAATTTTGTATTGTTTTTTTTATTGCAAGACATGCTTTGATTTCTTCCTGCTCAGACCACCTGTTAGGTTTGATTTGGTGGAGACACACATACAAACATCTCTAATACACTTAAGTGAATAAAATTAATTTGCCCACAACACAAAATCAGTAGTGTGTTCCTCTGCTCTGCCGACCTGCTGCTAATTCCTTGATCAGGCCTCATGTTCTCCTGCCTCACCTGTTGCCTGTGGTCTCATTAGCTTTTTTATATTTAAACCCCTGTCTTGACTGTCACTGTTGTTGTCCTCTGGTGCCTTCATTTCCCTGGCAATAATTTTGCTTGTATGCTTCACCCCCACTCTTTTCCCAGGCGTCACGTTTGGGCCCTGATACCCAACTGTGACATGAATTCACTTCATTGTACTGATTCATTTGGTCAATTAGGCTGAGGTTTTTGAATAACAATATCTTTGATTCAGTGAGCCCCCTGACAAGAAGATTTATTACATTGTAGTGAAGGTTACATAATGGGATGCATTATCAATGGATTGTCTGTTGTCATTCAAGGCTTTATTACTCAACAACAGACAAGGATAGTGAATAACAATTTGCTCAGAAATAAATTGCATACATTTGCACAAGATTTCTTAAATCTATTTAAATTGCCAATTTTTATATCTCACTTGACAATTACATGCAGTGACTGTACTATAAGTGAAATATGCAAACTGACATTTTCTTATTGTTTGGTTTGGTTTGGAAAATGAAAACAACATGTAATGCCACTTTGGAGTCCAAAAAGTACAGATGGGCAACTACAAAAACTTAATGCAAATGGATGAATTAAAGAACATTGCTAACATTTGCTAGAATGAGGTTCAAATTTGGAATATTAATGTACGATTAACACAGCATTCAAGCTTAAGGGAGAAAATACTGCTGTGATCAATTTGGAATAGAAAAATATTCCATCACTCATGGGCTTTTCACTTCTTTATAAAATCTTTCTGAATAACTATAGGCATAAAGGAATAAAGATCAAAGATGATTCATATGCTCTGTTTTTAAGCAGATGCATTGTACTATTGATACTTACAGTTGTGCTCTGGCTATATTGTACAGACAGTGAAGAAAGTTAAATTGTCATGTCATTGTTTACAAATGATGTCATGTGTAGTTTTGGGAGTGTCAGGTAATAATCAATGCACAAGACTTGAATGTTCATTTCTCTACCAAAAGCTGTCTCCAAAGGCGTTTTTAGAGAATTTGGCAGTATATCCAACCAGCATCACAACCACAGACCACGTTTAACCACACCAGCCCAGGACCTCTACATCCAGCATCTTCACCTCCAAGGTCGTCTGAGACCAGCCACCTGGATAAACCGTCAGAAACCATCTCAGGGAAGCTCATCTGCATGCTCATCGTCTTCATCGGGGTCTCAACCTGACTGCAGTTTGTTGTTGTAACCAACTTGACTGGGCAAAATTCTCATATTCGATGGTGTCTGGCACTTTGGAGAGGTGTTCTCTTTGTAGTGAGTGGGACTTTATTGGTGTGGAGCGCCTTTTTGGCCCGCTCAACGACCAGACCCAAGGAAGACACCGGCAACGCCAGCCGGGGAATTTCACCTCGAGAATAGGATTGGACTAGCTCGATAGTTAAACCACCAAAATACATAAAGCACACAGGTTCAACCCAGGCATGAAGCCAGAGATGTAGTTCCATTAAAGACAATGATTTTATTGTTACAATTATTAAAAACCTCAAGTATATAATACTATAAATATTAAAATACAGGAGATGCCTTACCAGTGGAGGGACCGGGTCAAGGGATGTGGGAATGAAATGAAAAACAACTTCAATGTAAGGCAAATTTAGGCAGCCAAAAAGTGGCTGATAGCTGCCTAGAACTAAACAAAAAAAAAACTAAATACAACAATTAAATCATGAAGTTTCAACAGAAATGAAACTCGTTGTCAAAATTAAAACAAAAAAAATAGAAATTAACCCAAAAAATAACTCAATCCTAATTTACCAAAAGAAACCCATAAACAGAGACACCAATCCCCCTAAACATTAATAAACACGGGCAGGCCAAAGAAAGGCAAAACTATGCCTCTGTCACAATCAGTCAATCAACCTGATAGGCTAAAGTCCTGTAGGGCATCCAGTTGGGCAACCTCTCCCGACGCTAAAAGGCGTGTGGATGGGGCTCTGAAAGGCGCGTGGAGGCTTTCAAAGCCTGGAGTGAGTTTATGTACGGCCTGTTGAAACGGAGTTGGTTGAGACAAAACAGCAGCGTGGCAAGGAAGGGAGGGGCTAGTGCAGAAACCAGCACCAGCAAAGCACTTTACAATCTTGTTATACACACACAACAAACCAAATTCAGTTATTTTTTAATGATTTAACGTAACAATAAATTAAATGCCAACCGGCATACATACATACCCGTCAGGGAGCTTCGCACCAGTACACCACTGATAATGCCGATAGTACAGCTACACAGGGCCTACAATAGGACGGCCGGTTAATTAAACACGCAGGGAAATACCCAAGAAGATGAAAGCATGGCTCACAGGGATAGGGAGTTACTGCAAAAAGACAATGCACGCTGTAATGCCCATTCTAACACAGTTATATAACAAGTCCTATAGGTATCAAACAATTTAGCAACACTGCATTACCTGGCGAATCACCGTGACCACGCCGCAGACGCGAGGGGACACAGAGCGGAACAGTGGCTCTGACAACAGAGTAAAGAGGGTCAAGAGGGCAAACCCCTGCCCTTATAGCCGGCAGTTACTTCCTGATTGGTCCAGAGAGTGAGTGCGATTGAAGACATAGCACCCAATCAACCTGCTACATCTTCATGGATGAATCCCAGTTTTCACTGTACAGAGCAGATGGCCTACAGCGTGTATGGCGTGTATTTTATTGATGGCATTTTGAATGCACAGAGATACTGTGACGAGATCCTGAGGCCTGTTGTTGTGCAATTCCTTCATGACCATCACCTCATGTTGGAGTACAATGTTGGAGTGCACAGCCCAATGTAGCAAGGATCTGTATACAATTTGTGGAAGCTGAAAACATGCCGGTTCTTGCATGGTCAGCATACTCACCGGACATGTCACCCATTGAGCATGTTTGGGATGCTCTGGATCGGCGTGACGACGGCGTGTTCCAGGTCCTGCCAAAATCCAGCAACTTATTTTTTTACTGACTGGTTTTCTGACCCCCCTGGACCCTCCCATTACAGTAAAACTGCACATTTTAGAGTGGCCTTTTACTGTGAACAGCATAAGGCACACCTGTCCAATAAACATGCTGTCTAATCATCATCTTGATATGCCACACCTCTGAGATGGATAGAATTTCTCAGCAAAGAAGTGTTCACTAACACAGATTTAGACAGAAATGTGAACAATATTTGAGAGAAAGGAACCTTTTGTGTACATAAAAGTCTTAGATCTTTGAGTTCAGCTCATGAAAAATGGGGGCAAAAACAAAAGTGTTGCATTTCTAATTTTGTTCAGTACATATAATATCTACTTCACAGTGTGACCTGGGCAGATGTGGATCCTTTTAAGATAAAGTTTTATTACCTACCTTAGCACACAGCCATAGATAATACTTATTAGATAGGGATGTGTCTTTGGAGGAGTTGCTGTCTGTCATTGCCACACATAAAAGTGGTAAAGCTCCGGGTTTGGATGGACTGCTAGTTTTATCGACACTTTTCAATTTCTCTATTGCCGCTGTTTCTTGCTTTGATTAATGCTTGCTTCAGTAGAGGTCAGTTCCGCAGTCCTTATACTTGGCTTCCATAATCTTACTCCAATAAAAGGGTAAAGATCCTCTCCAATGTTCTTCTAATAGGCCACACCAATTCTAAATGCTGATTACAAAATTATTGCCTTGAAAAGGTTTGACGTCTTATTCACGTGTACCAAACTGGTTTTGTTTGTGGTGGCACTTCTATTGATAATTTACGCAAGTACTTTGGTATTCTTTATCATACTAATGACATTAACTCTACGAATGTGATACTCTCTGTTGATGCTGAAAAAGCATTTGACAGGGTTGAATGGGAATACCATAAGTCTGTTCTTAGTAGATTTCATTTTGGTTTTAAATTTTGTTATTGGATATACATTCTTTAGAGTGCCCCTATGGCAGTGGTTAAAATGCTAACTACTCTAAACCCTTTGTACTTGCAAGAGGCACAACAGGGTTGCTTACTGTCACCTGCATTGTTAGCTATTGTTATCGAGCCTTTAGCTGCCTATATCAGAGCTTATGGTCATCAATGGTGTTGAAATTGTGACAGAGCACCTCATATCATTGTATGCAGACATTTTGTTGTACATTTATGATGCCGTGAATTCCCTTTTTATTATTTTGGAAAATTTTCAGGTTAAAAAGTTAACTGGGACAAAACTGATATAATGCCAATGTCCAATTTTGATTGTACTCTACTCAAGAATGAATTCAATTGGAATTGGTCTACAAATGTATTAAATACTTGGGTTTGTTTATCCCTAGAAGAATGGAAGACACTTTTAGTTTGAATTACCTTCCAGTATAACGTATCAGAGGGGTTAAAAAATTGGCCACCTACCCATTTCACTTGCAGTATGGGGAGAGTAAACATAGTTAAATGTCTGTTTTGCCTACATTTTCATATTTATTTCAAAATCTTCCATTTACTCCACCACATCTTTTTTTAAAGAATAAAGTTTTATCTCTTCCTTTATTTGGAATAACAAATCCCCAGGGGACGTGAGTGCATTTATTATTCTGTTTGATTTGTTTTGTAGTTGTCTTTTTTATCTATTTAGTGTTATTTATGTTTCTGGCATTTCTTGCCTGTTGTGTCCTAGTTTGAAGGATCTGAAATATAGACGAGATTTATGTTTGAAATAACCTTAAACTGTTTTAGCAAAATCAAAAATCAAATCAAAGAAGTGCTAATAAACTGTATGTTAACTCAACTTTCACTACTGTTGATGCACGGAGCAGCAATGTTTAATTTTTTTGCTCGGGGTACTTTGAGGTTGTCAGACTTCCCAACTCGGAAATCCGACTTCAGGGGGTGTGTTTGCGAATTTGAACTCGGAATTTCCGACTTCCGAGTACAAATGGAATGCACAATAAATGTGTGGCTTTGATGTGCAGTTCCCTTTATTCATTTTGTGTGTGTGTGTGTGTGTGTGTGTGTGTGTGTGTGTGTGCGTGTGTGTGTGTGTGACACATTTACAAGCTTCTCTGTCAGTACTTATCTTCATACATCCATTGCACTCTATCACTCTATACATTTCTCTGTAAATTGTGGAGAGCTTGTCAGAGGGGAAACTGGGATTAGGGAGGATTTAGCATCATATCCGACAAAGGAAATACCAGTAATTAGTATTCACAAGAAGAATGTGAAAAGATTAAAATAATGGAAGACTTGTGCCAAAGAATTTTGCGCAGGTGAAAACACTATTAAGCAGGGCTGTAGTACTCGAGTCCGGTCTTGGACTCGAGTCCGGACTCGAGACCGTTTTTCTATGGACTCGGACTTGTCTCGGACTCGATAGTATTTGGACTCGGACTTGTCTCGGACTCGGCCACTGGTCTTGCCCAATATGACTTTTGGTCTCGACCGAGTCCAGGTGTCTTTATTATGTTGATGATAATATTGGAGGGAAAGTGAAACACAGTCCAGGTGGGGATATTGTTCGGCTTTTTACAAGTTCAGACAGCTAACGTTAGCTAACGCTACGCCGGTGTTTGTTAACGTTAGCGCACCAGCGTTAGCCTAGCTTACTAACGCGAGGTAAATATTACGGCTGCCTTCGGAGTTTCCTATATGTACTACTGTAGCAGTATCAGTTCTAATGCTCAGTACTAGTACTACTGTAGCAGTATCAGTTTTAATGCTCAGTACTAGTACTACTGTAGTAGCAGTATTGTCTATGTAGCTATTATGAGTTATCCCATATGATATCAAGGGGAATGGCTGTACTCATAAATCCTGGGTGTTCTGACACTGTTTTGTATCAACAAATAACCCAAATTGATTGTCTTGATACTGTCATGCATAAGACCTTTTTTTCTGAGCTGGACTCAGTCTTGACTCGGACTCGAACCTCTCTGGACTCGGTCTTGACTAGTCCTGGTCTTGGACTTGACTTGGACTCGACAAAGGTGGTCTTGACTACAGCCCTACTATTAAGTCAACAAAGCAAGTTTCCTTGCAGTTTCAGGCTCATGCGCTGTTAATTGTTTATTTTTGACAGTACATTTTAAAAGCGGAAAATACAACCTTTGTGATGACTTCTGATGTTTTCCCTCACAATGTGAAACAATATAAGACGAATTATAATTTATAATTAACCCAATTTATGCAAGAAAGGTGGGGACTTTGATGTTTTTATTATTTTGGACATTCCAGGCGATGGCTAATTTAGAGTGATTATGAAATTTTGCAAAGCAGTAGTGTAATCAAAATGAATTTCATATTTAACCAAATGCGTTATGCCATTAGTCTTCATCATTGTCTCATTTTGTTACATTAACTGAAAACATTTGCAGAAATGGATTGAACTCGATTTTAGCAGGCTCATCTGGCACTGCACGCATGTTAATACTGGACGAACTAACTTATGTAAGTAAAATAGAAATAGTCTGTTGCGCTTGAAAATAGGACTATTTGTTTGAAATGAACAAATAACAAAACATGCGTATAAAGGGAAGGAATTAGCAAGGTGAATTATAGAATTACAGAATTGAGCTGAATGTATGGCCAAAACCCTCATTTGTTAATCCTGTGTTTCGAGGTCTGATTCAACAACGCCACTTTGATTTTCAAGGCCACATTTTCAGGGCCATTTATGTTGATTTGTCGCACGAGTGCCGCAGTTAAGGGACACCATTCATTGGCAGATTGACTAATATCCGCTTAACTGCAGTATCTGCTCTTCTGTTGCCCCTCTGTTGCTTTAGATTTGTCAAAGCAAGCCCATCAGTGCCAGGGAAAAGGAAAGGGATAAAAGAACAAGACCTGTGAATTAAGAGTGTAATCGTCAATATCCAGGAGCACTACCTCACCCTGAGCTGCACAGCTATAGTGCATTCTCTTTGATGAATTTTCTATGTACAACAAGCTATTGTTACCTTGGTGACCACTCCTCATGTCTTTCCGACCAAGAATGACATAGCACCCATCTGGTTGTATATTGATAAACACAGTTTCTGTTACTGTAGATTGGGCGAAACCCATTATTTTTATTTAAAGCCTGAAATTATCAGATGTCAAAAGTTATTCTGTCATTACCTGGTTGTTAATGTGTCTAAAAGTGTGAGCCGAGGAGGATAAAGGGATGTAATACATACAAAAAAAGCAAAAAGAGATAGCATACCATTTCAGCTTTCACAATGTAAACAATGTTGAATAAGTAAACTCGAGATCACAGTCAAAGTTCCCATGACTAGGTGGTGTCTATGTAAATACCTCTGAACTGCTGTTTACCATTTCCCTTACCAATGCAACCCTGGAAGCCTCGTCAGCCCCTGTTGGGCAGCCTGCTGAGGTCAGCATCCACAACACGACAGGTGCTGCTGCCCATCTCCTTTTGGGGCACGGCATTATCATTTACACTTTGTTAATGACCTTGTCATTTACACAACTTAATTACCAGAGCTGTGTACCCTGAATATCTTACCATATGAATTATACATCAGGAAGGTGGCTTCAGATGAGAAGCTGGAGGGGGTTTGGTAAAAGTATTCCAGCTCGATGCATCACTTTGAGAAGGTCTCATCTGTTTCTAACTAGGATTAATGCAAAGTTGGTGTAGTTGCACTATTGTGTTTGCGGCAACCAAATTTACATTTATTAAAGTAGTTGTGGCATTTGGTGCTAATCTAGTTGGGTATAGGCCTTGATGTATCCAGAAAGCGACGCAGTATGCTTCAAATTAAGTATTACATTGAAATCGGGCAGGATGCAGCTGGCAATTTTTGTAACTTTCTGACCGTCATTTCACAGACCATTGGCCAGGTGAGCGAAGGTGAGAAGAGTGCAACACTGTCAATGCCCTAGAGACGAAGACTATCTTCATTCTTCTTCATATCTTTATTTTGTATGATTTGCTGCACCTCTGCTGACAGCAGGCGTTTCCCTCCATCTTTGAATGTGACCATTCACATCATAAAGTATTTTGGAGAAAACCTTATATGAACTACTTCCTTTTGAAGCAGGCAAAGCTCTTCAGTCTGGCAAATGGTCCCAGTGGACGGTACAGTAAAAAGAAAAGAACAGGCAATAATCCACACATACAGTGAGCCGCACAACACAAGCTAATCCTCAACTTTATTGCCTTTTACTGAAACAAAGTACAATATCTTTTGTGTTTTGTGTAAAAGTGATTATAATCTCTTCACTTTCCAGCTGCTCTGCAATATGACAAACACAGAGTGAGAGTGTGAGAAAGAACGTCAAATGAGAAATCATTAATATTTTCCTAAAGGTTCAAATGTTAATGGTATTTTGCTATCTGAAAACTTTTTAGGAAAATATTTTTTTCACTACTACATGAAAGCCGTCATTGCTGAGAGGATTTTCTTTCCTGTGATATTGTCTTCTGCTGGGTTTCATATGTCCATTATGTGTTGGAATTTCTGTCCCACCAAGTGTAAACAAATCTACTCTCCACTGTCATATGGTATAGACTTGTGGCTCTCAAAAACAAGAAAAAAACTAGAAGCCTTCAATAAGACAGTCAGCTCTGACATTCTCAACAGTCCAATAATAGCCAGCGATCAATTAAACAGTTTAGCATAGTGTGCAATGCATTTGGCATCTGCAAGGGCTGTCAAAAGTCTCAAGCCCAAATTTCTCAAGTTTTTGTTTAAATAATGAAATTACCTCATATAATGGTTTAAAGCAATGAAGAGAAACAGTTGGAGCCAATATGTTCTTTTAATAAGCTATATCTTAACAGTAAGCCCTGAGAAGAATTAAAAAGGTTGGTGTTTTATTCAGTGATCACAGGGGCTGTTAATACTGTATGCTCACTGTCATCTGCATGCAAGCACGCACAAAGGGATATTGAACATTTTTCACCCACCAATTTTGTTATTCATGTAGTTATCTGCTTCAAAACTCTTACTCAACATGGACATTGTCTGTTGTTGAGAAACACTGCAAGAAAAGTCTTCTATTCCGTCATATGCTGGTCAGATGTTGTTGTCCTACTCAACACATGGGTGCTAAGCACAGTTGTGAATCTCCAGCAGAAAGCACAGTCACAGAGTGCCACAACCAAACCCAGCAGCTGAAGTGACCCAAACAATAGTTTCCTTGTGTATTACATACACTAACAATATGGTCTATTTGAAAGACAATTAAGATGTGAAAATATTTATTTTTTAAGATTATTTTTTGGCCAATTTAGGCCTTTATCTTGACAGGACAGCTTAAGACATGAAGGGGAGAGAGAGGGGGGAACAACATGCAGCAAAGGTCCCCTGGTCGGAATTGAACCCGAGGAGTAAACCTCTATATTTTGGCGCCCGCTCAACCAACTAAGCTATCCACACGCCCGAAAATGGTATTTTAATGAAATTTAAGGGAAATTCCAAAAGAAGTCTTGAATATCTGCAGCAGGGAATAGACAGACTACTTTAATGCTGTTAATTAGAGTTAGTTAAAGATGTTTTATGCTACTTGCATTCAGCTGCGAACCGCCTGGTCTGTATACTCATTGCAGTCACAGCGGCTCAAAGAACGGACTTCTTCTCGCTAGTAGCCAATCATTGCGATGTGGCCTATGCGACCACGTTCGCATTGTTACAACATCTTAGAGGCACTCAACAATCAGACCCTCCGCAGACCTGCCACGCACAGTTGCCCAGGCCCCGTTTGCATCATATCGCCGCAGAACGCAAGAGGCGTCACACAGCTTTTAGTCACTCTGCAGAAAGCCTTTCATTATAAAAATGTGTGGACTTAAACTCAACAGTTTCACAATAACTATTTTATAGGCTCAGGAACAGAATTAATGAAGATAGGAAACAGTCCTCAGCAGACCTGGAATTTCATCATTTCATCAGGGGCTTTGGCCATTTAACTTAACAGTTAAGGATGATTAATTTTTTAATGCATAGTAAAACTATCACTTAAATGAAAAAGCTGTTTTAATATTTGTATAAACTCTTCTTAGAAGTTCACTCAGTCACAGCTTTGCGGCATTGGTATATAAGGAGGTCTCCTGGGTCCAGATGTATAAACGATGCGTACGCACAGAAAACACTTGTGTTTCACAACCTTAACCTTCTGTTAATCACTGTAACCATGACGACAAAGGTCTCCTAACCTTAACAAAGAACTTATTTGAACCCGAACCATGGTTTTCCCGTATGTGACGAGCCCTGCTGTATCATGTGTTTGCGTGACTCACCTGTCCTCTGTCTGCTGACTCTGCAGGTGGATCGTTAGTGTAACCTGAAACACCTGAGTGTTCCCAGGTTATTTAAGCCTGGCTGCAGTGCAGCTTTGATATCTCTGCCTGCCAGCCAGTTGCTGCTGTTTCATCGCTCCCTTCTTATCCTTTTCTTTGGTTATGTTGCTTTATTTCACTCTATCCTTTGTTTGCACCTTACACACACAGGCACCCACCACTGACTACACTGACATCAGACCAAAAAGTTATTTAATTTGGAGGACTTGATAGAAGATAGTGACATATTGAAGTTATTTGGCCTTTCTTTTACTATGAGCTCACCTTTATTCCAATAAACAATGAATGAATCAACGGACAAAGGGACAAACACATAAAACATAGTTTGCTTACAGTCTCGTTTTGCATTATGGTGTTATTTGCAGTAAAGTCATCATAATTCCACAGATGTAAAACCTTTAAACATTTCTGAGAGTCTGAGAGGTGCTCCCGTAGGTTTGAATGAAAGGTTGACTATTCACCAGACCTTAATAGTGAAAAGGTCATTCTGTTCTATACCGTCAGTGTTTCTCCCTTCCCATGATAGAACTGCTGATAACTCTCTGAAATGAAATCTATCTGTGCCTGTGATGCATTGCTGTTTCATCGCCATTGGCATTAATTCATTACAGAAGAACCAGGCGAGATTACAGCTTTGTATTCCTCGACAATGTCACGCGGGCCTGCTCCATCCAGATAATTATGAGTCGAGAACTGCGTCCTCAGAATGAGAAAGCTCTCTTAGCTCATCTCATTCTTCCGAATGGGCCTCTGCCAAATACTAACAATGAGTGACCTTGTGCTTGGAAAATCACACTGAATTAACCATAGAGCAGATATCACATAAATCCTGGCTATATTCCTCTTGAGGGGCCTAGAGTCATCTTTCAAAAACGAATCTAGTCAGCTGCCTAAACAATGTCCTGCTACACAACAGAGACATGCTTATTCTTTTTTTTAAATTTATTATTATTTTTTTTTTGCCATGACCTTTTGGCTGTGTCTCTTAAAAGCTAAAATGGATGTGATTATCATTGTAGATAATTGATTTGTGGCACCTAGTTAGACTAGATGTCACTTGTTCTAAATTCTGATACCTGAAATTGTACATGGATTTACAAGATGGACCTTATTGCTGCTGCTAACTCCTGATCATTAAGCAACATATATGTCTCTTTTTGTTGCAGTTTCAGTGATGTCTGGGAATCCAAGCAAAACAAAGGGATCCTGGGAAACAGGCAAAACAAATTTACAAAAAACAGTACTCTTGATGAATATCAATAAGTAAGAGAAATAAAACTCTTCCAGCACCATTGTTGGCTGGGGGTTATCCACCCCTGTGGGGCCCAAAGGTTGACACCCAGAAACGTCCCAAACACAGCAAAATAAAGATAACAAGAAAATCCCGGCAGACTGCAGGGTCTCTGCAGATACAGCAGCACACACTTCTAGTGGGTCATTGTTTGAGTCTATACATAGTTTCTTAGAAAACCCCTGCATAGTATAGCTTTTATGGCAGATAGTATGTATTTGATTTGGTTTTAAGGTATCCACCACTGAAACATTTTGTTTGTGAAGTTAAAACCATCAAAAATTACATTTGTAAAACTGTAGAAATGGAGAAACTGGAGGCAGATACAATTAGTTTTCTAAAATGTAGTAACTTGAAATGAACCCTGAAACACCTGAATGTTACTTTTGTTCTCTGTCACCTGCCATCCACTTCTGCGCTTACTGATTGCTCACAGAATTTCTGGTCCAGGAGCAGACAAAATCAACAACAAAAACCCAATTGTTTCTTCTGCTCCTTGTTGTGCAATTAGTGCAGTCCATCTTCCGCTCGCTAGCCGTGCGGTCTCGCATTGTATAGTTGGCTGATTGAAGCTGTTGACTGAAACCTGCTTAGCCTCACTGGCTTTCTTGAGACAGCACAAAAACAAATTGAGATGTTATTACTGCTCAATTGAACACTCAATAAGACCTGTGGTTATTGTTATTCATTTATTTGTGTGTTCAGTTATGTGTGATATTTTTGTTACTGAAGAATTCTCTTGCACAGCAGCAGATTTGAATAGCATTGCTTTCCTCTAAATTGTTTGTGTGGTATGGGTTTTATTAACAATTTGTATAGATGCATTGTGTATCATTATTGTCTTTGGTAAGTGAATGCACCACATAATCTCCCACAACAGTGTAGGTACAAGTTTATTCATTTTTATTCTGTTTTTATATTGGTCAAAATACAACATGTGAGCTAAATGTTTTGACCACTCAGCCTTTGACTCAACAAACCAATCCAAAAAGTGACAAGTGTCAAATCCTCATGGCTCTGTAACCAGAGACACACAACAACATGCTGTGCAGTTGTCAAATTTAGGGTGAAAGTTAATTTATTTCAAGTACATCCCTCCTCATCACTTCCCTCAGATACACGTGTAGGTCTAAACTAGCAGGTGTGTGTGTGTAAAAGAGAGTTTTATTTAGACATAAATTCATTAACTTTACAGTGTGTCAATAGTAATATGAACTGAAACATACCGTACTGTAAACTTCTCAAGGAAGGATTTCCAGAAAGGGCTGTTATACTGGATTGCATTAGACTTATCAGGTGTACGGAATAAACTGGTAACTCAGTTTAACTTAGTAACACTTAGTGTAATCATTGGCTCAACAGAAACATTCAATCTAAACTGACTAAACAGATGCCAGAGTAAAGAGTTAAAAGAAAATGAGCCACATCTGCATCTCCTCTCAGTCTCATTTTGCAGTGCTTTTTCATCTTTGAAAGGGAATGCAGATGTTCATTGGAGTTTTGGCTCAGTGGTAGTCTCTTTGTAGCAGGATTGCATTCCTCTCAGCAATTAATTTTTCTCTTTTTCTCAGATTTTCTGTTGAGTTTATTTTTGGCATACCGTAGGAATGGGCGGATCAATAGAGTGGAATCGATACTTAAAAGCTACTTATTTGGTATTGATGCTTTTTAAAACATATCGCTAATAAAATTATATTACACAAAATGTGGGTAGCTGCATCACGTCCAAACGTTTTCAGTGCTTACCTGGATGGGACAGAACCTAGTGCACACTGCGCAGTGGTGTTGCTCCCGCCCACTTTCGCATCAATATGTGAGAGAGAATGGCGAAGGAAATCACAACTAGAAAAAAATGGTAGGGAAACGAACGACAAAAAAAAAGATGCATTATTTGTGGCACAATTCAACGACACAAGTAACCTCTTCAAAGATTAAAAAAAAAAAAAAAAAACACAACCTGAAAGTCATAAGGAGGCTGAACAAAAACATGAAAGTAAAGAGATTACTTCCTTTTTTTATTTAGGCTTAAGAAGATCAGAAAAAAAATGAACAATCAAAAGGAATTCAATAAAAGATCTTTCTGTTTTGATTTCTGAAGATTGTCAGAATTTACTTTATTAACAGGTAATTTTGTATTAGCATTGCTGTTAGGAAGCCTAAATTATTAAATATGAATTATAATTTGCATTTCATTGTACTCATATTTGCTTTTGTAATTAAGTCTTTTTTTTTCTCCAGAAGACCATTCATTTTGAAAAATCACATGCCCATTTAAGAAATGGTCAGTATCGGAATCTGTGAAATTGTAACAAAAAGAAACTTTATCATATTGAATTGAAAAATTTTGGCATCACCCATCCCTGGTATACTGTTCTTAATTGAGCTATGGTGTCGATTAATAATGAAACATCCTCGGTCTTGATGAGGGAAACATAAATCCACCTTGCTTCCATTGCAAATATCAGACTTGTCAGACATCATTTTCTAATGTGCTGAAATACTAAACATTGAAACTTTTCACTCTGAGCATGCAAATTTGTTAATATTCTAATGCGACATGACACTCCTCAAATACACCATGATGTATTCACTGAATAACAATGTTTTCAGCTACCTTCATCCTGCCTTCACTCAAGGTAAGGATTGGAGAAGAAAAGTTATTTTTCCATCAGTCAAAACTTGTGTTCTTGTGTAACAAGCATGTCAGCCTCATTGGCCATTTAGTAATATTCCCTAAATATACTTAAAATACAGGCATATTATGTATGTAACCTTCCCTTTTAGCTGCACTCCCTTCTAGTGAATTAGATAATTAGCAATGTCTGCTCTGTTGGGTTTGAGGTAGTGATGTAAGTGTCTTTTCTAAAAGCTGAATAGCAGATTGCAGCTGTGTGCCCACTTGAGACCAAATCGTCTCTTCAGGTATGATACATTGAGATTGAGCAAGTAAGAAGCATGGCTCAGATGGCTCACTTCCTGTTATTGCTGCATCTCTGGCCCAACCACCCTCAACCCTGCTGTCTAGCATGGTAATACATATCAGTGGCTGGAGCACACTCCTACACTTGAAATGAAAACCTCTAATTGGATGGTAATCCAGAATCAATAGTTAAGCATCCTCGCACACATTCAACAGATGAGAAACGGACAATAGGATTTAGAAAAACGCATCATTTGCACACTTTGTGCTATGTGATCTGATTTCACCTGCTTTTAACAGGCAATATTCATCCTGTTCTGTCACTGCACCACCACCATCACTGTAACTCTTCTCTCACTTCCTTGTTTCTGTCAGATAAAAGTTATGTGGCATTAGCTGCATTACGGTGCTGACATGTCAAGAAGTGGTTGGCTGACGGTCCAAGTTGAAACGACGGTAAGTGTCCGTCAGCTACCCTAGTTTTTGCTATCTGAGCAGCTCTATTGCCACCCGCTGGTCCCCTTCTGCCTTTTATCAGCCAATTCAACATGTTTTATCAGCGTGGCCGATGTTGGTGAAAGGGATCATTCTGATTGGCTGTAGAGCTTATGTGAATTAGTAGTAGTGAGGATGCAAGCAAATTAATGTTAAGAGGGCTTCTCATTTGGCCAAAAGTAATTTGGATGTTCTTTCTAAAAAAGAAACACTATTCTTATAATAGTTTATTAGAATATCTATTTTTGCACGTAATGTCCATAAATTGGCAAACTTACGAGATACATAACTACTTGTGTAGGTATATTTATTTAAACATGTCTTTTAAAGGATCTATATACAACTAACTAAATAAAAAAAAGCCCTAAACAGCAAAACGTACTATAAAAACTGTAGCCCTCTCTTCCTCGGCAATGCGTTCAGAACTGAGCCCCAAAGCAAGCAAGCTAACTAACTAGCCAGCCAATATTAATATTTGAGGATGGGCCCTTCCCCAAATATTTCTGAAAATCCTAGACATGGTTGTGAACTTTAGTGCTTTCTCATTAGCCTGTGTTTGTATTGAAATAAGAGGCTGCTTCGGCCCGCCGTACAGGTTGAGCAGAGGCTGCACAGTTTGACTAGCAGGCAGCGACCACACACCAGGCACTGGATGGTGTTGCTAAGAACTTGTACTTGCAATGTATAACTATTATCAGACCGTCTCTTGCAATCTCGAAACACTACCAGTCCACCAGGAAAAATCCCAGACTCTCCTGATTGCCGCTCCACCTCTGCCGTCAGCGGTAGTCTTTGCTGTGCAACTTTTTGGCCACAGTCTGACTAGTCCTGGTGTGTCGGCCGGGTGTGAATTATTAAAATTGACAAGATGCAATGAAGCCTGATAACACGGACCTGTGTTTTTCAGCTGACTATTTCTATTTTACTACATTTTACGTACGTCCGCGCACACTGAGCAGTCTGCTGCTTTCTGCTTTTGTAGCTAAAGAACTGAACTGAACATTCATTACAGGAGATACTTGAGATACATGTCACATTTAAATACTGAAAAGTCACTGTTCCTGTGTGTTGCATAGATTTACAGTATGCATTTACTTTTAATATCAGTCCAGCAGCGGGATATTTCACTCTCATTTCACCCACCGAAACACTAAAATAAGTTTTAGTAATGCAATGATAAACAAACAAATAAATGTACAGAAATATAAATGAGAAACTTGCATTCCTCTCTGGTAACATTAACAACTTAACTTCATTAACAAGTCAGAGTTGTACCCATTGTGATTTTGTCTTGACCATAGCCAAATAGCATTTTTAGACTACTTATGTGTGAACTTTAAGCCCAAATTCTGAAATAGACTGTGTATGCTTTTATGAAAATGTTATAGTTTTTCCTTATTTGCTTGATCACATTTGTCCATTCAGAAGTTACATTTTCAAAACAGCTCACCCAGGCCTAGACTGAAGGTTGCTGGCAGAAATGGCACATTTTGTTTGCAAAATGCTCCAACACTCACAAAACATTAACAACATGCATCAAAAGCAATACAGGTGGAACCGGTTTAACCTTAATTCGTGCTGTATGCCTGTGCCATTTGTTAGTACTTACAGTATTTGTGCTAGGCTTTGGTACCGCTCACATTTTGACTGGTACCTCAGTTCCGGTACCCAACCCTTTTCTGTACTTTACCTCTGTAATAAAAATTAACAACCTGTCAACTTCAGTGAGTACCAAAAAAGTACCAGATTCGGTACCAAAACAAAAAGAAGAGCACACATATCATAGCATGAATTGTATTATTTTTTTTTAAATATGGTTTTACTATAGAAACAAAATTCTGCAGTACACTGCCCCTTTTACATTTTTTTCAGATGCCCTGTCAAAATACTGTAAAAAAGAAATAGAAAATTTTGACTAAAGTTTTCTTTATTCATTTGTGTTGTTGGTCTCTCTCTGCATCTACAGTATACTTTCATTGACAAGACCTACAGTATGCACCTAGACTACACACATTCGGACATTCATAATAAACCACTTATGCACTGCATTCTTTCTCCACCAAAGAACCAATAAAGAATTTCACCCAAAGTCAGAAACATTTTATTTATTTATTGTTTACCATGTCATTCTTTTTAGCTGGACCACAACAGCCATATACTAGGGAATGACCTACCCCCAATTTCCACAGGATGCGTAACGGCTCCGGATTGGCTCCGCTGCGTGACTGCTCCGTTCTCCGGCATCCATCAACACCAACCAGGTTCGGATTTGTTGCAGAACGGCTGCGGCCATGACTGACAGCTGAAGTTTTGAGAATCCACGAGATCTCGCAAATTCATGTAGAATAGAACCACTAAAACAACAACAGTTTGTTTCCATCCAGAGGAGTAGAGTGGAAACAACTCTGTGCTGTGTTTTCAAGGTGTAGTGCAGAGAAATATGATGATACGAGTCCGTGATCTGAGAGCACGGACTATTTTATTTTGAAAATTAACTGGATGTTTTATTTTGTTTCTGTGCTCAACTTCCTGCTCTGTGCTGAATTGCTGTTCCGCAGCCCGTGGAAATACACACATTGACTTTAATGGAAACCTAATGACTCCGACACTGTTCCGCAGCGGATCCACAGCTGTTACGCATCCTGTGGAAATTGGGGGCTAGTGTACGACTGATTGCTTGTTGAAGAGTTGTGCAAAATAATTTCACACAGGTGGATTTGAGATTCTTAATATGCAAATAATTCAGCAGCTAATAGATGTTTCTTGGTTTATGACACAGTTTAACCAATATAGCATTGGGTCCTTCATATGAGATCTGTGTTAACTGTTGAAAAATGAAAAATGTGTAAATTTGTAAAACAAATGAAAAAGTGTGAACACATTTGCAAGAGAAAACTTCTGCTGTGCACAGAAGGTGACAATGAAGATCAAGTAGATCCCAACTTAAAATTAATTAATATTAGTTTCAAGAAAAACTAATATTCAATATGGAAACCAAATGTGAATGTTTTAGATGATTATGTACACCTGTGACAATGTGCCCAGGTGTAAGCATTTGCTTTGTAAGGGAAAAAAATATATTGGTTGCACTCTATGGAATACGTCAATACAGGGCTTTCATCTTCTAGACACACCCCTCGCTTCCTCACTTTCTGCTTTGTTGACTGCCTAACCAAACAGCTGATGTGAAATCAAGTAATGCATTCTTGTCAAAGCACTGTTGCTAAATTGCCACACTGAGCCTGGGAAACTTAAACAGCCAGATCTGCTTACATTGAAGGGTGAAAATACCCATTGTGTTTTTCTTCTCCTTCATAACTATAAACAAAAAACTGTTAAAGGTGAAAAGTGAATGCAGTAGATGAAAGGAGTTGACTTTTTTCATCCTGATCTGCATTTTTACAAGCAGGTTGGTTTTTGTCAGAGTGCAGCATATATCTAAAGTGCATTAACATTCAGCATTAATAAGTGAACACACAAGTCTTAGCTTCTTATCAAAGTCAATTATTAAGTTCAGGATATCAGACGGCTTTCTGTAAACTAAGACGTTCAATGAAACTGAGCACTGAGGGGATTTCAAAAAGCCAGAGACAAGGCCAAGCAAGGAGTTCTTGTCTGAATGAAAAATGGGATTGCTTTGTGTTTGTCCCTAGGCTTGTGTACCAATAACTTCAAAACATAAGAGATATGGTAAATATAGCTGCTCCACAAACTGCCTTCTTTGAGTAACCAAAAAGGGAAAACCACAATAAAACACAGGAGCAAACATGCCGTGAGATGTTTTATTCATTCATTAAAGCCGTCGGCAGCTTAGTGCTGAGATAACATCAAAGATGCATAGGAACATACAATATATGAAACACAATCCAAAAATGTGTGTGGTGGTGGCCTGGTTGATTGCATAAGCATTGCATCTGCCCATCAAGTTATTTCAGTGGAGGCTGTGTTGTGAATGACATATTATTCTTTCTATAGTATCTTTCTCTTAAAACCACCAGTCACCCATGGCAAAACTGCAGGTGTGATCCTCTGTAGCCGTGAACAGAGCGTTGCTGGAATCACACCCTACTGTTTCTGCAAAATTACACTGGGTTTCACACCCCGCGTTTTTCAGCATGCTGCTCTCACTTTGATGTTTTACATTAACAGCACTTGTTTCCTGAATGAGACACACTTAATGCTTGCACATGAATAAAAAACAATGCATTGCGCATGTTGTACATCCTTTCCAGTTTAATAATTACTGTGTTGTTTTTGCAGAGGGTAATTAAAAAAAATACTTAAAATAAGACTTGGACAGTATATCTGCTTTATTCATAGTTTAGCACACTCGGTTGTAGACAACAGGTAAACATGCCTTGGCCTATTTAGGTCAGTGATGCTTCATGCTTTATATTTTACACATAAAGGCAGTTGCTTAGAAAACCTTTATACAGTAGAGGTGATGAAATGGGTAACAAAGTTACCCTGTTTAATTTTTGACCACATGTTTTTAAAAGTGGGTTTGCGTTTTTTATCTACTCATCCCTGTTGCTTGTTCTGCGCCATTCCGCTGATCATCCGCTGATGTTGGCAACCGCAATGTGCAAAGACGAGTAGTGACATTGTAACAAACGCAAGAACTCTGCAAGCTAGCAAACATGGATGCAAACAAGGAATGCTTTAAAATGTAAAATAATCTGCTTTGCAAGTGTTGAATGAATAAGAAAACACTTTTGACAGGTTTGTGAGGCCTCAGGGGTTACACGCAGGATGTGAGTTGCCGTGGGGAATGCGTGCGATTTCCTCCTTTCTGGTCTATATATCCCTGCCTCTGCAGAATTATTTGTATCCCCGGTGGGGACAAAATGTATCCCCCACTCCCTCAAAGAGATCAATGCTATTTCACCAATACATATATTACACCTAAAATAGTATTTTATACTAAAGCGCTGTAACGTGAACCATAGTGCCATAGAATCATAAAATCCGAGCGCCAGTTTTTTATTCAACTGCTACAGAGCTCCAGGACGCCGGCTACCAGCGGTAGTTGTTTAGCTGCCAATAGGTGACTGCTAGCCGGCTACAGGTGTCACTGGATGACGGTCCTTTCAGGGGCCGTGGTAGTGGAGTTTAGCCCGAAAATCATGGGTCATGCAGCAATGACCGGGTACCAAAACGAATAGATAGAAAGTGAAAAGATGGAGGTCAATTTCATAACAATGACATTTTATTATGGGGAGTGTTTTGTAATAACAAAAGGAAATCATTAAAAGGAAATTGGTGCCATATTGCTGCACATCTACTGATATATTATTAGATAGATGGCAATATACTATTAGAGGTGATTACTATATAATGTACAGGACACTTATTATGCTGTCTGTATGCATGCAGTAATATTCTATAGCCTCATGAAAAAATTGGTGTGTTTGTGAGCGTGGTTGCTGAAGGAATCTGCTCTCCGTCTGTATCATCGACATTAACATTATACTTTGTGCGCTTTCTGGCTTTTAGTGTGAGGTAGAAAAAGAGAGCTTTAGGGTACGTAGGTTAATTTAGTTTCCTTACAAAATGTGAGTGCCTTAGTCTTTAACATTTAATCCAAAGAGAGGTATTTTTCAGGAAGCCAAAAAGGTGTGTGAAGGGTAATAAATCCCTGGCTTGACTCTCCAGGGCCTTGCAGAGGTTTCAACACATGCTAAAAACCTGGGCCCTGGGCTATATTGTGAGAGAAATAGTGGGTATGCTACTTGCCTGAATAATGCACAAGGTTAAAAGGTCATGATGGAATTCCATTTCTATAAAATTTAAGAAAGAGGCAAGGTGGGGAAAAAGGTCCAATGCAATTACTTTCATTCATAACACTACGGTACCATGCTAATTACTTGATGTATTAATAACTGCCCTTGCTGCTGTAACTCAAGGCCCTAATGCCTTTCCATCTTTAAAATTCAACCTATTAAAAAAGTGATGAAATAAGTTGTTTTTTCCACCTATACAGAGCATCTCAATGGCAATTGATAACACTTCTTTCAAGCCAGTAGCTGTGAGGGTGTTTCCTCCACTTGATGCTTCTGTTCCATGGTTTCACAAACACACCACCTCTTTTGCAATGGTAGTGGTCCCCAGACTCCAGAAAGGCTACAGGGGCCATAGACAAAAGATTTAATTTTATTTAACCTTTTTCTTGTTATGTAAAGATTTCTAAATGTGTTTGCACTAGGTTTCCATTATAAATCACTTATGACAAAGGGTCCTGGTCAGATCATGTGCATAACAATCCATGCAATACCAATATAAAGTGCAGAGATGTAACCACATAAACGCTAGGTGTGTGCATCTTGCTCCTTTAAGACGATCTGATACTTATCTAGAGACACGGGCGACAGTACAGTTCAGGGACAATTCATTTTAATATGATTCAGTTCACTTAGTTCAGTTCACTGTTGAATCACTTCTGTGCGATTGAAATCGATGCTATTGGAATTTGATACGTTTCAATCTAATATGCAGTTAATATTTGCTTAATATGACAAAACATTTTCCATTATGCACTAAAATAAGCCAATTCAATGAAAGAAGCATTGCCTACCTTCAAACACATATTTCAAAAAATGGACCAGGGATTTCTAAAGCTAGAACATGCTAGTAGTATCATTTTAACTTAATCAGCTAGCCACTCATAACCTAATAACATACACATCAGCTCTATAATAAATCAAACAGCCTCCTTACTGCTGTAATCATAGAGACAGTAATTTAAACATAGGTCCACATTATCCAGCTATTATGAGCACTCCAATAATAATCTTATGCAGTATTATGTGAGCATACATATGAGCACAATAATAATGTTACATGCGTTAGCATGCAACATTATTATTAGTTGTATAGTGCTCATGTAACTGAAACTCTAACTGAAAGTCTTAGAACATATACACTACCGGTCAAAAGTTTGGGGTCACTTACAAATTTCCATTCCCCTCCATTATAGACAGAATACCAGCTGATCTGAGTGGGGGGGCTGATCTTTAATGTAATATCTGCATTGACCATTATCCACAACCATTCTTCCAACGTTCCAAAGGCACATTTTGTTTACTAATCTGATATCATTTAAAAAAAACTAACTAGAAAAACATTGGAGAACCCTTTTGCAATCATGTAAACACATAATGTAATCTGAAAACTGCTGCCCTCGTTAAAAAAGCAATGCAACTGATCTCATCTGGTATTCTGTCTATAATGGAGTGCAATGGAAATTTCTAAGTGACCCCAAACTTTTGACCGGTAGTGTAAATGTCAATATAAACTCAACACACCAAAATACATATCTTTACATATTTATACCAGCCTACTTACATATGTCTAAATGCACACATGGATGAATGACTCACAGACCGCAGCTAGTACAATTCACAATATCCACGATGTACTCCTCTCAGCTGCTTTCACCGCTAACTCCAAAAACAAAACCTTATCGGCACATATAGGTGTTTTTTCTGCAAAACCAAACAAGGGGACTGAGTGGCTGATCCCTGCCACCTTAGACTAAGACTTCACTTTATTAATCCTTTTGGGATGACTCCCACAAGGAAATTGACGTTTCCAGCAGCAGTTTTCAGCAAAATACAGCATAGAGAGAAAAAAAAACAGTATAAAGATTATGATAATAATAATAAAACCTTTGGCTATAAAAATACGTTTACTATAAATTATTTGTTAAGAGCAGTTTGAGTGTCCAGGTATTTATGTGAGTCCAGGTATTTATGTGTATGTACTGTCCTCTTTACCCTATTTCCTGCTCCCCCCGAGTGAGGCGTTCTAGATTATGATGGCATGAGGGACAAAGGAGGAACATGAATGAACCAATGACCACACACCGCAGCAGCTTAATTAAGTGACGGCAAAGCTACAGTCAACCGATTCGTAACGTCAGAATCAGGCCATTGGCCCATTGTTGGTCCATTTAGATCGATCTGTAGTAAGACAACCAGATACCGATTCACATTGGTACATCTTTAAACCCCTAATAAACACCCATTATCGTGTTACACAGATAGTGAAGACAGTGCTGCAGCTGAGTAATACCCCTTAAGTATAACTGTGGTAAGGTGAATATTAACATAAATTATCTAAGTGAATACTATCCTCTGCCTCTGTGCCGGAGTCCCTGTAGGATGTCAAAGTGTGGGACAGCAAGAGAAAACATGGCACAAGGGAGATGTTCCACATGTTCTTTCAAGCTTTGAATGAGGTATCAGGTTGTGTGACAGGTGCAATGTGAATACCTGGTAGAAAGACAACAAGACAGCCAACTCTCTTGAGAGTGTTCTTCATTGTTGTCATTATGTAAGATGCGCTGCCAGAAAAGGTGTTGTACTGAATGGGTTGGATAGGTCCAGTAATTTTAATGACACCCTTGGTGTGAATTCCTCGCTTTGGTTGACTTAGAATTTGGTGCACATGTAAACATATCCAACTGCTGCATTTAATTAATACAGAGATAACAAGTTCAAAAAGATGCTTTTGATAAAATATATTTATTTAAATGATGATATTCCTAGCCAACATGATTTCTCACCAAGCCTCCGGTGCCTCTTCAAGTGGTTTTCAGCTTACGTAGACGCAAATCAGACGTTTTCTGAAGTTTATTATATTATCAGGACACACAGTCTGACCTTGAGGTTTCCTTGGAACATTTAACCAACCCCAAGGTGGCTATTATTGTGATGAATATTCTGGACTGCTGACAGCACCATGGCTTATTTATTTACACAGCAAGAGGTAGCCTGCTACCTCACCATGACCTCACGCTGTGTCTTCCTCCCTCATTTGTCAACTCGCACCTCCTCTGGTGCCCATGCGGTCTCCAACAAAGTGAGGGGCGTGAACACAACAGTCAACTGAGAAAGGTAGGTGAAATGTAAACAAACAAATAAAGGGAGAAAGCTGATGCAGCAAATTACCCTCACACATCTTAATCTTGTTCAGTTTTTCCCTGCCAGCCTGTTGTTGAAAGATTTAGTTCCTTGTGTTTGGATGTCGCTACATTTAAAACGGCTCAAACATAGCAGACTGCTAAGTCCACAAACTGATGTTGGAAACAACTTATTTGTGTAGACTGTGGATGGTAAAAGGTAGCAGATGTAATTTCACCACATCTGCTTTTGTGTAGATCTTTTAGAGTTAGCGTTACTGGGAGGTCATATAGTTGCGAGGAATGTTTTGCTCAGACAGAAATTCATTAATTTACAGTAAGAGAAGATGTTACCAAAGCATCATTCCAAGCGCTGCATACGGTAATTTAGCATGGATGCATCATGAGCTAAACACGGTGTCACTGTTACTCTATATTGATGGCGGTTACTTTGCGGGATAGTTCCGATGCCCCCCGAGGATCAGCTAGATGTCCCTCATTTTTGGACGGATGTCCTTCACTTTCAGCTTTCTTTGTGTTGATATTCCAAACTAAAAACTTTAATTCCAGAGCTCTCCTCCCTACTGTGTTCCACCAAAACAAGTTCCTTCCCAAGGCTATTTTGCAGAGGCACGGTGGCTGCGTCTGGTGCTCAGGGCCTACCATAACTATTGTGATTGGTTTAAAGAAATGCAGATAAACCAAAACACTTGGTCATGTTGTGTGGACTAGCCAGACCCTCTTCCGCAGTGCTGAGGAGATAGGTCTTGTCTGATGCAAGACTACTGTCAGTGCCATGAAACAAAGCATTAGCAAAAGTTTGTTGTATAAACTTAATAATAATAAATTAGATTTTTATTGCACCTTTCATGAAACCCAAGGGCGCTTTACACATGGACAAAAAGAAAATAGTAGGCTAACACAAACAAGGACTGAAATGAAATAAAACTGGGCGCTAAATGGAAGGGATGACATATTACATACCTGTCTAGAAGGAAGAAGGCCAATTCGGGGTGGGTTTTGAATCCTTTACAATCATGTAATTGTTTACATCTGTTGTTAGCCCGACTGAGTTGTTCTTGGTTTAATTTCCTTCTTTGCTGTGATGGCCCAGCTATAACTACAGAATATAACTTCTAAAATAAAATAAAAATACAAATAGGCCTAAAGAAATCTCCTGCTTTCTTTTACCTGGCTGGATACTCAAACACAGGCCTTTCTGGTGTTATGCTGAAATGTGTGACCCATCCAAATGTGTTACTGTAGAGCCGGTCTGTCTGCTGTAAATCGTTTTGTGATTTTGCTCGAAAAATCTGACCTGGGCAAAGGCACCAATAAAAACTTTATAAAAATAACGTTCTTTTCACTTTTCATCTTGTTTGCTATAACAGGTCATATATATCATCAGATGGAAAATTAAACCACTTCAGAAACATTTAAAAGCTCCTCCTAGCTACTTTAATGACAAGAAAGTCAGCAACATCAGATAATTTAAATAAAGCGTGATCCTGTGATTTATTTAATGTGTATGTCAGTTAATACAAAACAATAATATGGAAATTTGACACCTGAATTTCAAGTAAAATTAAATCTTCAAAACAAATATTATGTATAACTTCTTTGTTATGACATGCAGAATACATGATTACAATGTCCTGGCACACTTAGTTGAAAGATCAAAACGTGACATTTTTTCAGAGAACATAACACTGATGGCTTTCTCTGCCTTCTGAAGATGTGCTAGGTTTATTGTTTTTTTTTGCAAATCTGCCGTTACTTAATTAAGCAGAGAAGCTCCTTATTGAACTTTTCCGGCGTTTTTTTTTTTTCAAGCTTTGAAGCTCTTCACTTTTGCACATTTCTATTTATATTCCAAGAATTGTAAAGAAAACACGTAAGCAGTAAAATAAAAAAGGTAAAACAATCTCTGTTACAATGTGATGCTCCCACAAACATGTAAAACATGGTTTATACCATGCTACATTTCAGCTGTAAGTACATATAAGAGGGTTTGTCAAAAACTATAACTTCACCTCTGGGCACCCATATGTGGAGGATAAGGTGTGTATATGGTGTATACGCTATGCTATTTAACTTTTCATATTAAATTATATTCATATTTATGAATAAATAATACATTATTCACAAATTATGTACTTTAACAAACCCTTTAAATATCCTTGTGTTAGCTCTTACAACTACATGATAGTGTGTTATAAATCATTCATTGCATTTTAACTGTCTAGTCTGAGTCCAGTCTCGAGTCCCCAGTGTTTGAGTCCAAGTCTGAGTCACAAAAAAAGAGTCTAAATCCAGTCTGAGTCCAGTCTTGAGTCGTCAGTGTTTGAGTCCGAGTTGAGTCCAGAGATTAGCAACTTGAGTCGGACTCGAGTCTGAGTCCAGTACTTGAGTACTCCATCACTGCACATTAATATAGCACATACAAATACTTTAAGTAAAGTGTTACCAGATACAGCAACCTGTCTCCTATAATAATGGAATATTTCACTTTCATTTGCCATGTAAACAGCTTAGTTGGAATATCATCTTTTTTGGAATAAGGAGGAAAACCAGAATGTTATGTGCATGTAAACTTAGTGAGTGACATAAAGTGTGAGGCAGTAAATGTTTACATTACTAAGATTTAATCTTCCCCTAAACTTAACCAAAGTGCTTTTGGTATCTAAACCTAACCACAGGCGGGAATCACGTACTGTACATTATTAGGCTTGTTCAAGATGAACTGTGCCTCGCCTGTAAAGTGGATGAAAGCCGGTGGCAGCAACCAGGGTTGGTGACAAAAATCTGCGGTAAAGTCGGACAGTTTCCAGCCATTTCCAGCAGCCTTCAGGCTGAACAGGAAGTGACAGAAACACTGTGGTCTGATTCCGATTGAATAAAATGTTATCAGACCCATATATCAGCTTGTACAGAGTCTCCAGTTGTTTTAAGTATGACAGAGTAGTTGTCAAAATACTCTACATGCGATCTGTTGCTGATTTGAATTAACCACAGACTGTAGATGATCCAAAACCTGAACAGATTTAGTCTGATTTCTAAATGTAACTATCACCCACACAACATGTGTTCTGTACAGAATGAGCCTTTAAGTCAGACTAATAGCAGTTAAAATCCCTCCGGTTCAAAATCAATAAAAAGTTTAAATGAAACATTATCATGTTGAGTAAAATCTGAACCAATCAGCTGTTAAATCAGCTGAAAAGAGGGCGTTTCCCAGCCTACTCTGGGTCTCGTGAGACTTTATCGTTGCGTACGTGTGCATGACGTCAGAGCAAGTCAGGATCAAGTTAGACACAAATCTAACCAGCATGCAATGGGCGGCGATCGCTGGCGATCGATTCTGCACAGACCTTGCTCATCTAGAACAAGTCTATTATCAGCACCACACCACAACCTCAAATGGAAAACCTTTTAATTTTGTTTCTCAATTGCACTGAATAATTGCAAAAGAAATGGTTGCTGCTCTTAAAGGGCTTGATGTTGAAGCACAAACAAGTACTGCAATACAGAAACCTAAAGGTTAGGTGCAAATTGCAGATATTACAGATCGAATTGTATCCAACCAAGTGGTTGGCAAGTAAAAAGGTAAAGTGTAAAATAATTGCAAACATTTGTACAAGAGTACATCTCAAAAGAAAATCTGTATTTCTGAAGACATCCACCCTTGCTATGACCTCTTCATGATTGGAGAGAACACATACGTACACAGTGTTGACCCAGCATGGTGCACTTCAACTTTATTTTTCTCCAAACAGATACAATAAGGTATGACTTTTCCTTTTAAAACTACTTTTATGCTCTGCCTTTTAAAGAAAAGTGTTGCCTCTTTATTCTTTGGGAATATACAGTGTATAGCCCTGCAATTGTTTAGTTTCTTCAGCGTTGCACTTCAGACATAGCACTTCATCCCAGATACATTTCTTAAACGTACATTTCATTTTAGCCACTTACCTCTCAAATTTGTGGAGCATTTTAATTACACACAAAAGAAACCTTAGCCCTATTCTGCACGTCAAAGACAACCCTAAATCTTAATGCTGGACGGAAATGTTAAAGTCTGACTGTGCATTCACATGAAAGAGAGAAAGATCTGAAGGATGCCATAAGCTGGGCTCTAGGGCCTGAACAGAGAGACCCTGAAGACATGCTGGGAATATTAAAGAATGATTGATACTTACAGCTGGGGAATAGAGGAGAGCAAAGGAATGTTGAGATTGAATCTTTCTCACTTTCTTTGAAATATGGTTTACAATCCTCGGCTCATCCTCCTTTCCTCTAAGAACCTATAGATTACAACACAAGACGGCCAAATGTCTCCCCTTATTCTCATGAAAAGACGCATGATATGCACACTTTCCTGTCTACCCTGAACCCTGCAAGCCAACCCAGCAGACATGCTGTCGCTCTCAAATACGTTATCCTTGTGTCTATCTCTCGAATTGAATCAGATCTACACCATGTACAGTTTTAACTTTAAAATAAAGTTAACTTTATTATTTATTTATAAGTAGATTTTTTAGAAACTGGATTTCTAGAAACTATATGGCACCATATGAAAATAAATGTAACTGAGGGACAGAGCTGGCAGGCGTTAGGAGTCACAGGTACAGCAGATAGAAAAAAAGAGGGAGTTTTATTTTCCCAATGCACAAAAATCAATTTACAATTATTAAAAAAACAAGTTTTGGGTCCACAAAAGAGGTAATCTTAACTGGTTATAATGGCCAAATTCCAGAAACAAAGGGGGTAAGGTAGTAAAGGGCACCTAAAACTAAACTACTTAAGAAGGACATTTTGTCATTTTACGCTGTCAACCTAGGCTATGTGCTACAGACACAGACATACACAAAATAGGTTAAGCTATTTGACGCACGTGTGTGAATGTGACTGTTGTGGCTAACCGTGTTATGTATGTTGTGTATGCGTGTCTGGGTGAATGTGTGTAAATGGGTGTTTGTTAGTTTAGTGTCAAACAGGAGCAAAGAGCACATTTAGAGAGGAAAGAAAAGAATCTTGATCTTCGACGTTCTGACAGTGATCACCCTCTCATTCAATACAGTAACGTAACACCGTGAACAGGGTTTAGCAGGGTAGCAATTACAGTTTTAATCAAGCTACAGTTTCAACACAACGTATCAACAGTCTCGTGATCAAATGATACCTTCACAGCACAGATTAATAACTCCCACGTGCAGTAATAGCAAAAGCATTAATCAAAATCACATAATTTGCAGTATTAGCAGTATTAGCAAATTAATAAAACACACCTATTTCTCTGCCCAGAAACACTATGAAGCCTTCTTACTTTTGTGTGTTCAGTCCGTTTATGTCTTTCCATAGATCGTCCACGGTAACAAAACGGTCCAGTGGAGAAAATCTTCCCCAGAAGGACAACAGGGAGCAATTTCAGTCAACTTTTGAGTCAACATACCTGCAGGTATGAAAACACCGGTGCATGTTTTCAAAGGTCCGCGGTGCTCCCTACACCAAAATTAAATCCACTTTGTTCCAAAAATGGAAGTTTTAGCACAAGCTCGAACGATAACCTGCTGCTCACAAAGCCTCATCGATTGGCCATATTGGAACCATTTCATAGTTTATCAATAGTCCTCGGCTTGCTCTCTCAGCCCTGGGTCCAGTACATGCTCGATTAAACCGGCAACCTTGATGTCAGGAACAAACCATACAAACATTACAAGCTAAATGGATTATTCCCAAACACACACTCCTGCACACTCCTATCTAAAGTAAATATTTCACACACGCCAGATGAGATTAAAATTATGTTGTTTATTGTACCACATTTACAGCTTTTCCCTGCAAAAATACAGTATTTCCTTTTTAATTTGTCAGCTTCCCAATCATCCTAATGCATTTTCAGTTTCAATATATCTTTGTGATGGAAGGATTTGGAATGAGAGTGAAAAAGCTGGAGCAATAGAAAGGGTGGGAGCAAGGCTCAAGGAGAGGAGGGAGAGGAATGCATACTAAATGGATAGGGTTCATTGCTGGAGTATAACCTTATAGTAGGCAACTGTGTGTCAGTATGTTTCATAGGCCCTGGCCCCATGCTGTCTTTGGGGTCCCCTGGTCCAATGGGAATCCAGGACATCATTTGTGGATTAACACCTACATGTGACTTGCTGTGTGCTGCTACAAAATAGTAATTTTCTCCTCTTGTCTGAAGAGCCATGTGCTTCCCTTTGTTTCAGAGGATCTCTGGCTCCGTAAGTTTCTTTGTCTCTCAGAGATCAGTTTTAACTTATTTAAACCTACTGCTGTGGTCTTTTTGGCTGAAAATCAAGTTTACTCGTACTGGTGGACCCAACACCACCCTCATTGCATTGTATATTTAAACTGAGAAGTGGGTTTTTAGAGCTTTTTCGTTAAACAGCTGCCTGCTTGCTCTGTAAACAACGTCGTTGAGAGCAGCGACAGTGAATCTGAATTGGTAATGTTGCAGGACAGAATACCCCAACCGAAAGATGCCATAGTATTATAGTGTGGCTATAAAACAGCAATAATAATTAAGTTAGAAAATGGATAAAAGAAAAGCTTTACAATTAATCAGTAACAGATTTGTTTCTGATGAACGTTTGACTGACCTTCGTAACGTTGAGGTGATCTCTCACTCAGGTACTCATTCATGATCAATAAGCAATCAGGGAACTTGTCTCTGCATGCTTTGGCCATTGAAAGTGTTTACGAAGCAAGCAATCACTTTTGCAAATCACTGTTTTATTTGCTGTCATATAACCTTACCTTCACCCATATCAAGCTATCAGCCTGCTGGCAGAATATCTATTCGCTAATGCAGTAATTGACCTTACACCACATGATGCGTTTTCATTGGAATGAGGGAGGTTCATTATTTTGCTTCGACACATGCTGCACCTGTAATTCGCCAGACAGAGGTATTGTTTGTAGACAGAGCACTGTAACAGCGGCACACTTAAAACAGGTCTTTTATGAACATCATTCTGCATGTCAGCAGCAGAATCTCCGAGGACACAGCCCCACAAAGACCTGTCAGGCAATCCTATAATGATGAACCTCATTGTAGGTGTTTTAATATTTGGCTTTTCACATGTAATAATGCAGCAGCAGATGACATTCTGCTCTAATCTTGCTGCTGCAGTGTAGGATTCTTGGTTTGCTAAATCAAAAAAGTATCTGAGCTGAATCCAGGCTCAAAATGTCATGTTCCTGCAATAGAAAGACTTCATAAAGGGATTCAGTGTACTTTTAGGTTTTAGATATTCTATGTCAATTACTGTATGGTTTAAAATATCAGTAGCAAATGAAAAATAAGTGGAGCGTTAGTGGTGTGGGTGATTTGACTTTGGACCTTGGAGGTTAACGTTTTAGAAGGGAAGAAAAAAACACATCTTATTTAAATGGCTGGTATTAGAAAATGTCAAAATACAAAAACAATGCTTATTTAGTATTTTTTTTTTGAATATATCTGGCCAGAATACAGAGTAAAAGCAAAATACTTTCTCAGCGACATAAAAGGGTGTGCAGAAGTAGTCCAGTAGCAAACCAGCCAACTCACAGGCCAGACCTATTTAAATATTAACAAGACAAAGCACGGGCCTCCTGTGGAGTCTGCCAATTGATTCTTCTTTATACGTTTAAACTTCTAGCCAACAGAGACCAGTGCTTTCTGCTTTAAACCATTTGAAATCTACTAATCAGCTGACCTTTGTTTTTATTACAAATCAAAAACACTACATGTTCTTAAAATTATATATACATTTTCAAACAAAATTTTGAATATGTGACATGAAAAAAAATCCTCAATATTTTATTACCTTCACCCATATCAAGAAGGTATGGGTGAACCTTCACCCATATGGTCCAATAGTCTCAATCTCTTCTACAAAATGTTGTTGACATTGTATTTTTTTATTGTTAAGGTGTTAAAAACAAGGTTCATAAGAGAGCTGGGCGAGGTCCTTCATCTGGAGAAGCTCAGATTCACAAATTCAGGGAGGAAAAGTGTATTTAATAGGGCATGGGGTCCGATTTTAAGACACTTGGGAGGTCTGGGGGGGGGTAGCGGTGTGATTGACTAAGATTTGCTTTTTGGTCTTGTAGTTAACTAAGTCTTGATATTTGCTATGATGTCTCACCATAATGTACCGCCATATAATTACAACTTGTACTTTCTTGTTGCTGCTTATTGTTGTTGATGTTATTGTTCGTGATGTTATTGTATGGATAAGAAAACGGGAAAAATTATGTTGCTCGTATGAACAAATGTGGTCTGTACCCAAGGTTGATCTGCAATAAACACACTGTTAAAAAAAAAAAAAAAAAACAAGGTTCATTTGATATAAGGTTGTTTGTAGAACTTTCAAAGATGTTTTAAGGTTCTCAACTGAACATATTCTGTTTAATGTGTTTTAGGTTGAGGTTCCTTGTCAATCACGATGACCTAAATATTCTGTTTATTCATGTGTATAGAGCAACACATATGAATGAGGTTTGCTCATCTTGCATAAATAACCAGTCTAATACAAGTATTTACGTTTAATGAGTTCATTGATTTTAAAGTGATCAAATTCACAATCATAACTGGTTCAGACCCTAGATAAAGAGACAACGGCTGTCAACACCTTCAAATATCTGTCATCCAATAACAAATGAAAGGATGTAGTTCAGGTTCAGCCCTGTGATTGACTGGTGACTTGTCCAGGGTTTGACCCACGTCTCACCCAATGTCAGCTGGGATTGGCTCCAGCCCCTCTATTACACTCAAGGATGAGCGAGTATAGCTAATGGATGGATGGATTAATGGATGGATGGATATATTTTCTCAAATGGTATGACCCCCTTCTCATTTTTTTGATAACAGTTCCGTGTGACTTGCTCCATTTATTAGAAACTCTTTACCAAGCCGCAAAAACTCAATAAATTATTCTGTCAGATTGCAGCATCTTTCTTCTCTCCCCCTAAGATTTCTACTCTCACTGCTGAGCTTTCACTCTCACCACTCGTTCGCTCCCCCCCTCTTACTTACCCTCACATTCACTCATTTTCCCTGCTTCACACAAACACTTATTTCTCACGGTAGGTAGCCGGTAATATCCAGGGGTACTTCAACATAGTTTGATAGTTTGTGTCGCCAATAGAGAAGGTAGGACTACTCCGAAATAGCATCAGGAAACCTTAATAATCATAGGTAGAGGCAGTCACGATGCCTAATGCCATTTCAAATCGAGCCGGTGTGGCAACTTATTGGCAAACACATTACTTTAAGTTTCTCTTTCTCAATCAATTCACTGGAAAGCTAAAAACCAATCTGGAGCACGGCAGCTCCCACAAGGCCTGATTGATGAGTCTGAATGGGAATGTGCATATCCAAGCAAGGTTTGGTTTATGTGTCCTCAAATTCTATTGGGTGGAAAATGTGGATTGAGTGAGGCCATCATGGATTTGGCATCACTAACTTTGGGGCAGATTGCGAAGAGTGGATTGATGCTCAGTGGAGGGGATGTGACAGTTCATCTGAAGAAAGAATGGGAGTGAGAAGGGAAAACAAACAGGCAGATACATATAGAGGTTGACAGCGGCGTGAGGCTTACAGCGTGCAAGAGCACAAAGTAGATATAAAGTATCCTAGACAGAATAATTTGAAACCGGCATGGTTGGTAAATTACTAATTAATTTCACTAATAAACATTTCCTGATTTGCTCAATAGCTGTCAGCTAAAACAGATCTTTCCTGGTGTACTTAAACCTGTTCTCCATCATTTTCCAACATTTTGCAATGGTGCTACTTGTGTCAGTCCTTTCCAATCCAAACAAGCTCCTAATGAGATAAAACCTCAGTTATAGTGCTTTATTTGTCTTTCAGTGAGGATGGTAACATGTTAATACGAAAGATCAAGGAATAAAGTCACAGCCATTCAGGAATCAATCCTGTAATTAAGAGTAAAAAAGGGTATAATTGCTTCAGTTTCCTATTTGCCAGTGCTCTAAAGACATCAGTGCAGATGGAGGGAAAAAGTATGTATTTCAGGAGTTGGGTTACAAATAACATGAAGGCGTCAGGGAGTTGTGTTTTAACATGAAATGAAACTTAGTTAGTTGAGCGTTAGTTCATGCAGGACACGGAAGTCATAGCCCGCTGATTGAATTATCATTCCTATCAGACACACACCCATTCTCCACACCACACAGCCATTCTCACATCAGGGCAGCCCTTTTAAATATGACTCCCTCCTCACTGCTCCCTGCTACACTCACGCTGCTTCATTCGCTGCTGCTGCTGCTGACGTGTTGCCTACCTTCCTAGTTCAAAGTCATAACATGATTCAAAGTTAAACATGGTTTTCAACGTCTTTCTTTTGGCTCACTCTTTTGCCCTGCTAGCCTGGTCCTACCAGACTCTCGTACATTTCATTTGTCTAGAGAGTCCGGCCACTCTTCATTGACTTCATTGAAGTGTTAACTTCCTTAAAGGCGGGTACTGTTGAAGTTTAAAACTATTGGATCTGCCCAGAGCCGCTCTGGATCTGCCATTCGTCAGATCCAGAGTCCACGTCGGCTTAGCTTCGCTAGTGATCGTGCCTTAGCCAACTCTTTCACCACTAATGGAGCGAGCTGGAAAATCTAACTTTTCCTGATCCCCGTGGGGGAGGAGGGCCACAACATCATGGCCACCAACAAAACTCAGCAAATATTGTTCTTGCTCGGGCTTTAACTTCTGGACATTTGCCAGCATTGCCACAACAGACTGAATGGCTTGGCTCGCATCTTTCTCCATCATCATTACGGAACTACAAATCAACCTTGTGCACAACCTGAACGTCATCATTTTAGCACCTCCCTCTGGTCGCTGATTGGACGGTCAAGATTGGCTGGAGGAAACCCACGAATTTACCTCAAACCCAGACGTAGTACTGAAGAAAAATGAAAATTGAGGTACGAAGTACGTAGGAGGGCGGAGCCAGGCTAGGTTTCTGCATTGCGTTCCCTGTTTAAGCTTAGCATTCTGCTTGGCTAGTCCAGGGAGCATTATCAAGAGCTGAGCCATCAGCTCCAAGCATAACTGTATTTCTATTTGTTGCCACAAATTGTAATTCTATGACAAGAGTGTTCCTGACCAAACAGTTGTTATTGCACAAAACATTGTAGTGGTGTAGACATGAATCAGTTCTAACAGCAGAAATAGAAAGCCCAGGTTTGTATTAATTGTTTATTTATTGGGTCTGTGCAGTATATATTCACTTGGATATGAGCCATGTTTGTGTTGGAACCGTGCTGCTCTAGAAACCTTGCAGATTACCAGTGTTAACTGGGACCAGCACCTGTGTTTGTACATCAGTATCTGGGCTTACAGCTGGTCCATGTCTTAGCATTGTGCCGACAGTGCCAGTGGTGCTGCTACAGTGCTCACCACTGAAAGCCTGCCAAGTATCATGGGTGGCTGGCAGACTGGCAGATGTGGTCACAGAGAAAAAGGAACATGTCTTCTTGTGTTAACTACTGTATCTATCCAAGCGGTGTAGGTATAATAGAGGAGCAGTAAGGTTTGCTGAGCCACTTATAGAAGACAAATGGAGCTGGACAGGAACATGATTTTACATGCTGACAATTTAGCAACTGTAGAAAAGAGGAGAAGAGGAGTTTCAGGCCCAGTGGAACTTAGACAGGTAGCCTAATTAAGATGGTAAATGTTAAACCCACACTGATTTTCTCCACATCTAATTAATGATTTATGCAAACACAACTATTAAATGTATTTATGTAAAGGGAACACAATGTAATTCTAGAGGAACTTTTTGAGAGTCAATTTATGGAATAAGATGACAGGCTATCAATGAGATTTTAACCCTTTCGTTGTCATCCACTGTACAACTTTTTTGTTTTCTCAATGTTTTTGTCACTCTTTTTGATTTTTTTTCCCCAAACATTTTTAAGCTTTTTGTCACTTTTTGGGGATTTTTTTCCAACATTCCAACATTTTTTTTAAAATGCTATACAATTGAATAAAACACCCAAATTCAATGAAAGTAGTGAACTGATCGTTCATTTTACTTGTGAAGAGCGTTGTAGGGAACCCTCCATGTTACTTTTTTTGGCCTAAGAACAGCAGGAGGGAAGATAAAGCTTTTAATGTGTTTTTGTTGTCTTTAAGTGTAGTTTCCAATGGCAATTTTGGAGTTAAGATTCTGTTTTTTTTATTTAATGTTGCATGTTTTATGCCTGCCTTTAAAATCTTGGGACCATGTTGGATATACAGTACATGCACCAACTTTAACATGTTATCCCTTAGATTGGTACATTTAATACATTATCATAGATATATCAGATTAAAAATATACTCAAAATACATGCTGTGTCATATTGAATGAAAGTTGCAATCAAATCCATAGTCAGAACAGATCTTAATCTTGTTTTCTCATTCCCTTATCATACTGTATTTCCAAATTTAAGTAACACAATTGGATTTTTTTAATGATTATTATTTGGGCTTTTGGCCTTTATTTGATAGAATAGTTGAAGACAAAAGAAAATTATTTCTGCATGAATACAACTGAGTTAAGACATTGTTAACATAGTCGAGACATTTTTCTTATTTTAAACAGAAACATAACAGTTTGACGTTTTGGGAAATATGCTTATTCACTCAAAATATTAATGTATATCTCATTGGTTTTGTTATATGTTTTAACAAAAAACTAAGTGTGGCAACCACCAAAGACTCCAGGAAATTACCGCTCCATGCCAAATCTACCACATAAACCCATATAAAACACAATGTGTTTATTTATTGTAAAGATTAAACAAACAATATATACTAGGTGTCTTACCTTTGGATATAGCCAGAATAGCTGTCTCTGTTTGACTGCGGTCTTTATGCAAAGCTAAGCTAACCGGGTGCTAGGTATGTTATCATATATAGCAAACATTCAGCGCAATCTCTTCAAGACAGTGAATACGCTTATTTCCCAAAATGTCAAACTATTATTTAAACAAACAAAATTTTTCAGCATCAATATACTTCTCCTATAAGCAAATTGATAGGAGAGTCACCCCTATTTTCCACCGAGCGTCTCACGCTGTGCTCCGGAGGACACCCAGTAAATTCACCAAAAGACAACCCCCAATATTGTCTATGTCTCCTCTACAACACCACATGCATCGTGATATTCATCTTGGAGGTGGAAAAATACAACAGACACCACAGATCTTTTTTTTTCTTTTTCTTTTTTAAAAGGACAACGCCAGTAAAAAGAAGGCATGGAGTTTAGTTACAGGATTGATTGGAGTAGAAAGTAGATTGCTCTGTAAAGTAATTGTAGAGACAATAAAACCTGCGAGTCGGGCAGCAAGATGCTCCTGGTGCTTCTGAGACGCTCCTGGTGTGGTATGGAGGAGGACGGAACAAAACCGCGGCGCAGCCGGAACGCAGCACAGACACAAACAGTGGAGAATCTGAGTCACTTTATTAAATTGTGTCAGTATTATCTTTTCTTATTTCAGTATTGCAAAATATTTCAAATGATACCCAGCTGTATCTATGAGATTTCCTGTGATTTCAATGGCCTGATGTACCTGTTTTGTGGTATTGCCTCATTGCATAGTAGATCATAGAAGACCTAGGTCTTTCTTATTTTCTTTTTGAGAGCAGTACATAGTGTGACAACAACCTCAGTGCAATAAATAATAAAAAAGAAAAAGAATGTGGACAGGTGAGCTTGTGGTGGAGAGGGGGGGGATGACTGCACTAATCAGTAGGCAGCCCTAAGGGATCAGTCTGCAGAGGCAAGGACTCCTGAATGAGAGAGAGCCAGAGAAAAAGAGGGCAGACTGGAGAGAGAGGAGAAGGAAGGAAGAAAGAACTAATGCAAAACATTAAAGAGACCAAATAAAATGCCTGCATGAAAACCTAAATAATGAAATGACTGGGATGAAATGGGACGGGTACAGAGACAGAGGGAGATAGTAAAATAGAAAGACAAAGAAGTGTGGAGGCACAATTCATGTATTGCATCTTAAGTGCGAAGTGAGAGCATGAGGACTGAATAATGAAACAAAGATTAGGTATTAGGTATGCCAGGTAGTTCTTTGTTGGAGAGCTCTTGGAAATATTTAAAAAGGTTAGTGTATGAATAAACATAGCTTATCAAGGTCCTTTTACGCTGGGAAAAGAAAGATCCTAATGAATAATAAAGAGCTGATGTGACAGGAGAGGCAGTCCCCACCTACCCTTCCCCCCACCCCGTAATGCAGTAATGGAACGTTTCCTACAGGACTTTTTACCACAAAGGACAAAGGCATAGTCATTAGAATGGGGAGACGGGAGGAGTCAATATTGCAAAGAGCTGTTGTTATTCATTGTGCAGGCTACAGATGGACTGTATATTAAGAGCATGGTATTCCCATTAAAGATTTTACCAACACATGCTCACACAGCCCTATTCAACTGCTCCCAAGGTCTCTGTTACAGTTATGTCACACACACATGTAGGACACTGGAACAGTAACAGAGATAGGGATATAAAGTCTCTGCTGACACTTGGAAGTGGTTCTTGCAAAATTTTTAATGAGCCATACTTTGTATAATGAAATAGATTTTGACATGCATGTTAATTGTTCACTGTTGCACAGTACAGTAAAACAAGTCATTTCCTCAGTGGCAATCAGCCCGGATGCTGTTGTATAATGCATGCCTATTAACATACAGTAAGTAACTCAAACTTCACTGTTGTCTATTGTTAGCTGACGTACCGTAACACATTCAAATCAGTTTTAGGTAGCACTTTACATTCCACCACGGTAGTAAGATGGTAATAGGGGGGTAACAGTGTGAAAATAAAGAAGTAATATATAGGTAAAAACATGTAATTACCAAGGTAATGACAGGGTAATTCAATTCAATTTTATTTATAGTATCATTTCAGAACAAGAGTTATCCCGAGACTGATATCTACAGATAGAGGAGGTCTAGACCACACTGTATAATTTACAAGGACCCAACAGTTCTAGTAGATTCCTCCAGTGCAACCAACAGTGCGACAGTGGTGAGGAAAAAACCTGGGACAGACCATGGCTCTTGGTAGGCGGTGTCTGACGACCGGTTGGGGTTGAAATGAAGAGTGGCAATAACAGTCAAAATGAAAGATAATGGAACAGTGACTAGAACTGAACTAGTGGTTTGTAGTAGTTCATGGCATTGCAGGACACTGCACAGCATTACAAGGCACAGCAGATCATAACAGGGGACCGCAGAGCACAGCAAGATGTAACAGGGCATTGCAGGACGTGTAGCAGGACTACGGCGACAGCTGCAACCATGATTTTGGAACCTTCCTGATCCATGGAAACATGCTGGTGGGAAAGAATACAAGGACTCTGGGGAATTACTCCCCAGAGCTAGGTTAGTAACAGGCATTTCTGGTACATGGATGCACACAAAAGGAAAGATAAAGGAGAGAGGAGCAGTCTAAAACTAGTACAGCATAACTAAGAGAGACAGGGTAAAGAGAGGAGCCTGTCTAGGCAAACGCTGTGACTTCTCACTCCCTTACTATAAGCTTTTTCAAGAGGAGAGCTTTAAGTTTATTCTTAAATGTGGTGACAGTGTCTGCCTCCCGAACCCAGACTGGAAGCTGATTCCACAGGAGAGGAGCCTGATAGCCAAAGGCTCTGGCTACTTTTAGAGACTCTAGGAACCACAAGTAACTCTGATCTGGGAGTGCTGTGCTCTAGTGGGACAATAAGGCACTGAGAGCTCTTCAAGATAAGATGGTGCTTGAC
>NC_045733.1:13572035-13572145 GCF_008692095.1 Etheostoma spectabile
TTTGTAGGTCAGGAGAAAGATTTTAAATTCCACCCTGGATTTTACAGGAAACCAATGCAGAGAAGCTAATACAAGAGAAATATGTTAGTTCTTGTCAGAACACGCGCTGC
>NC_045733.1:13572155-13588087 GCF_008692095.1 Etheostoma spectabile
CTGGATCAGCTGGAGAGTCTTAAGGGACTTAGTTGAGCATCCTGATGATAAAGAAATACAGTAGTCCAACCTTGAGTTTTTTTAGATGGGCGTTAAAGGACATATCCTGATCAAAAATAACTCCTAGATATTTGACAGTAGTGCTGGAGGCCAGGGCAATGCCATCCACAGTAGCTATATCCCTAGATAATCAAGTTTCGAGGTGTTTAGGGCCCAGCACATTAAGTTATTTTTCTACTGTTTTATTATTCTAATATTACCATGTAATAAAATAGAAACTGGCAGTTTTGCATTTTGCACCACTGATTCGTGGTTATTACACAGAAACTACCAGGCGTGCTTCCAGGTAAGAAGTCAAAAGAATAAACATATACAGTAATTTGTAAAGTGTTACCTTGAAACAAAAGGGAAATATTTGGAACATAAATGGTGGAGGAATTTCAGCATTATAATGTGGTAATTAACAATTTTAATTCCAATAAGTTTTATCTAATTTGGAAGGTATTACTCTGATAGTAGCCTATAAAACTGTGAACATATGAACATATATTACCCCATTAAATCATGTTATCACAATATTAACATAATTATATTACCATTACCCAGATATACATATGGTTATCATCAAACCATTCCTAGTTATTACCTTGGTAATTGCATGTAATTATATTAGTTACCATTTTATCACCCCAGTATTACTTCTTATTATCTTATTACTGTGATGCATTACCCAGTTATAACCTTGTTAATTACATGTTATAACCCATATATTACCTCTTTATTTTCACACTGTTTCCCCACTATTACCATCTTATTACCATAGTGGAATGCAACGTGCTACCCAGTTTTGTTGTTGTTTAAATTCATTCTTTTTCAATTCTTTTTTAATTATGATGGTTGAGATATGCTTTTGCTTACATTTGTGAAGCCTGGGGAATCAACATGTGTCATTATTTTCTGCTTTTGCCGGGATTGCTTATTTAGTTTCCCCCAACATTTTATTTAGATGAATACAAAAAAACTGAAATCAAAATAACTTCATTATTACAAAAAATAAATGGCTTTCAAAAGTCAGTATTCAAATAAAGTCAGAATGGATCTAATTAAAAGGCAGACGTGGAGCTTAACCATGGCAAAAACAAGCTGACAATAGTCAAATTACAGTCAAAATAAAATAAAAATATGGCAGTGGCACCTTTTCCAAAGAGAACAAAAATAAACTTTTCACACTATTATCTGTAGTAACACGCAAATTGATTTAGAAGATGCTAAATTTCTCCCACCACTCATACTCTTGCTAAACACTTACCTTGCAGGGCCGCTGGAATCTCACAATATCATGAGATCATCACACCAATCCATCTTGTCAAGTATGGGCGTTTTCACACCTGTAGTCTGTTGCTTTGGTCCAAATCAGTTGGTAAAGTTAGTAAAATTGGAGCAATTTGCCTTCGTCGGTTTGGTTTTCTTTCACACCCGGAAAAATCCAAACGTACCAAATTGCGTCATTACAAATCGGGCAAGTAAATACAGGAAGAATGTCCTGTGTCGTGGTCTAGAGGTCAAACCTGCTCATTTCATTAAAATTATCAGACATTGTTTTGCACAAAACTATATCTGCTCTGGTCACCGAGACTTCGCTCTGCTCTGCCGGTGTCTGTCTCCAGTTTTAGCAGCAGCTGGTTTTACCACGGCCAGTAATGGATGACAAGCTTGACCGCAGTCTATTTCTGGGATAGAAACACTGCTCCGAGACCGCTACCGAGACCACCTCTTCAAGCAGGTCTCGCACCACAGTTCGATTGCCGCGTTCTCACCTACCCAAACAAACCGCACCAGCCGAGCAAACAAACTCTAGTTTGATTCAACTGAACTAAAGGCTGTCTGTGTGCAATCGCCCTGTAACACGTTGGGGTGTGAACCACCAATGGGTCAATAGGCGTCCTATGAGGAGATATTGGCAGCTACAAGTGTGGTTTAGGTGTGTGTGCTGGGCGACTGTTTGTTCAGCACAGCAATGGCGGCTCCTAAAGAGGTTAGCGTAGATGCAGCAATTGCATCAGTTACATCAGAACTTCTCCCTTTGGCAAGAGAGAGACAGATGGTTCATCCAATTCACCTGCCAGGTTTCTTTTTAAAATGTGCCTGCCCGTTTCAGTTTTCAATGATGGCTTCTCAGATAGTTCTGTGTAACAATCCATCTGACGCAACCGCTTAGCTCAACACATATGTTTAACACAAATACATAAATAAAATAAATCGTAAGTAATTTATCTACACTCTATCTGTATCAGCATTCTTAAACCTTCAGCATCACTAGCATCCCTTTTGTAAAAGAAATGTGCAAAAAAGATCTTTATTTCCAGTTTCCAACTAATCTCTAACTACACGGCTCTTGCTGCAAGTAAAACTACTCACCTTGCTGTCTGAAATTGGCGTGAACAGCAAGGCTGGAATAACAGAATGTATCTGCAGGGGTCCCTTTTTTATCTGTTATTTATTCACCTGGCTAAATTTGGATAAGGGATTGTGCCTTTAACACATTCATAAGATGTTAAATGTACCATTTAAGCCAGCCAGTTGACATGATGTGGCCTGCCTCTTGAAAGGTGAAGTGCCACAACTAAAGCCATCTGAAGCGATGGAAAGCTAGGTTTAAAGACATCGGATGGTTCTGTGTAGGCTGAGATTCACTCGTGGGTTGGAGAGTCCCAGAGGGGCCCTTGATGGTCTTAAATGCTTGTGCAGTATTTTCTCAGCCTCTCACCTGGTAGGAGTGTGAACCTTGCAACACGCAGAGGGTGTTATGGGTGAAACAGGGATGTGTAAAACACAAAAGCGATGACATCTGAAATGTGGATTGATTTTATGAAAGTGGAGAATATGATAAATACGTATTTTGTTTGAATGTCCGATATGCAGGGCTACCAACTTCAATAAGAGTAAGAGTAAGATTCTCTAAATCCACAGCAGTGGTCGGGTTTTAAACCATTCAGCAGCCAAATTCGCAATTGCAACTATTAGATTTTAAGGGCATTTTTGATATATTCTTGGATTCTCCTTTTGAAGTGCTAATATTATGCTTTTTGGCTTTTCCCCTTTCCTTTATTGTGTTGTATATGGTTTTGTGCTTGTAATAGGTTTACAAAGTGAAAAAGTCCAAAGTCCACCCCAAAGGGACTTACCATCTCCAACAGAAACCATTGTTCACAAACTGCTCCAAACAGCTCTATTGTAGTCCAGCCTTTACTTCCGTGACAAACATGTATCACTTTTTAACACTCGTTATAATGCTCACATAGCTGCTAGCTGAAAAGAAGAGCTGCAGCAATGTGTAGTACAACAAATATATGGTGTCTTCTGAAAATTAAACAACATAAACCTATTCTGGTACAACCTCTAAATACAATTATGAACCTGAAAATGAGCACATTATGAGCACTTTAAGGGTTTTTGCGTATGACTGATCCCTATGTGTTTCATATCAAAATATTCAGAACAAACTTATCTTTCTGAACAGGGATGCCCAAAATAGTTCCAGAGCAATGTGTAAAGAGAAATTGTTTTGGTGATTGAAAAGAGTTTACAAAAGTTTTGGACTCACAAAAGCAGCATAAATGAATAACATAGTAAATAAATAACATAGTAAATAAATGTCTAATATGAAGTTGTGTAATACCGCTTTTAGTAGAGTAGGAGTGCGTCTTTTATTTTAACATTAATTGATGAAAAGCTGAATCAATAACCATGGTCAATGATAAATAAGTGTGGTTGATCTGCATATATGCCAACCTTCAGACATCATAGCCTAAATTAGGCTGATGAATCACCTTGAGTTCACTTAAAAAGTTGAAAACTGAATTCTGTTTGCTGATTTATGATGCTATTCAATCATTTCTATTAGGTAAAATGTGTAATTCACTTAATTGCTGTGACAGGCATCTAAAGGCACCAGGTATCTGTTCCATTTGCAGTCTCTAACTTGAGTGAACGTGATGATATCACTGTCAAGGCACGCTTACGTACAGCAGGTCGGCTGGCAACATTTTGTGCAACTAGTATCAGACTGTGGCAAAATCTATGTAAGTATGTAAATATGCATGTGCACGTAAGATGTCAAATATTCAGGGCAGCCAAAGTTATAAGTTATACGTTTGTTTTTTCTCTGCTCGAGAAAATGGAAGTGCAAGTGTGTGAAAAAAGTGTCAATTGCAACTGTCTCACGGTCAATGCGTGAGAGTTGGTAACCCTGGTGTGGACATTTCTGAATACTAATATATGATAAGGTTCTATTAAATGAGAAAATGTTCTTTTGACTACATTCAGATTTAAATTGGATGACGTGCTGAGGTACTGAGCATGCTTCCCAGTCTCTCTGCCTCTGTCACAGATCTCATTCCCTCCACCACTTGGATTTCATGCAAACTTTTGTTATTCCATCAAGAAAGGTGCATTCGCTGAGCGACTGGGTCAGGCTGGGGGAATTACATCAACTGACTCAGATCTGTCACCGTATAACCCACTGTCACCGTGCATCAATTTGCAATGCTTCACATTTTATTGCAGCTAGAATGTATTTTTTAGATTATGTTACTGCTTGTTCTCAGTTTTTGCATATTTGAGTATTTAAATATGAGGTTACACATAATCAGGCCAGCAGTATTGAGGGACAGCAGATTATTGTTTTTCATTTAAATGCTGTAAGGTTTGAGATTCTGCTGACAGGAAGCACCAGTTAAGCATTTTTCCACGCAGGATATTATATATATACATATATATATATATTATATTCAAGTGCCTTATCCTACTTGGCTGCTGAAAGGAAATGCACTCTTTGAGTCACAAATCCAAAAAGTTACTTTTGAATTTTTGCAAGTTGATGTTAACACAATACTCACATTACCAATACATGTATACTGACAAAGTTATGGGTAACTGTAATCATTTTATCTCATCTTACTGGATGCAAAGTTTTTTTTTTTGCATAGTCAACTTCACTGGACAAAAGCCACAGTGCTTGTTCCGGGCAAAAACAAAGTGGGTGTCCCCCAAAGTTGGTCCTTTTAGCACAACGTTACCTTTCTTTGTTTCCCCAGACTCGACATGCTTGTTGATGTAACTGGCAGGATGAAGACTCACTGCTGAGGCCTCATATTAGCTGAACTTTAAAACAATTTTGAACGGAACAAAGATTGGGGATTTTGTCCCTATTTTCTAACAGTACAGCTGCTCTACGAAGGACTTGTTTTTCGACCAGTATGGACAGGAGGAACGGATACTCTCCTAAAGTAAATATGGCAGTATTGTATTAGGATGGTGTCACGGTCACAGGTTGCCATTTGTCATTTTGATTGGTTGCCAACTGTCAAGAAGGCGGGCCTTACCTAATATGAGCCGGTCAGAGGTCAGGCACTAGGGGAGGCACAGAGAGAGAGTTGAGATATAACGGCATGAGAGTGATCCGCTGCTACAAGCAAGCAGGTCCTTGTTGAGACTGGGATGGACATTGAATGATAACCATCCCTGAAGTATTTTGGTTTGGTTTCTGTCTGTGTCAATTTCAGGCTGATTTAAAATTGATTTATGGCAATTGGCTGCTTCGCATTGGGGTCCTGCATTACCCTGTCGAGGTTGTATTCGCTATAACAACCGCCTCGCTCTACATTATCGCTTGCTTATGTTGTGGCCTGTAAGGATTAGGTACAGTCATGTGACTTAGTGGAAATGGGACCAATGTCCTCTTACCAGTAACATCTGAGTCTTGACAAATAGACTTTAAAAAAAAATGGAATCTATCCTTGGCATCCTACTAGCATCTGGTATTATTTTTGTCCCTTTCCAAAACATTCAAGTTTGTACTGTTTACTGTATAGCACTCACACAGGCATTTCTAACGGCTAAACACTTATCCATGACACTGATGCTAGTTTGATTATTACTATTTGAAGTGAGATAAAACGCTGTCAAAAAGTAGTGCTTAAATCCCAATTAGTCTGGAGCCCAAACAAAATGTAAATTACATTCAGCATATATTCATTAAAATCAGTTTTATTGTTAGAATTGTACATATTTAAGATAACAAACTGTATGTTGAAGAGAGTATTTTATGGTGTTTTTCACATGTATTGAACAAAGAAACCACAGATTAATTAAAGAGTGATTTGTTTGGAGAAAGTATGTCTCTGTGGGGAAGTCAGTGAAATGTGCTGGAGCTGGGTGCTGGTACAGTAGGGGTGCTGGTAATGCTAGTTCTTCTATATGTGAGCAGGTGAGGGGGAGGCTAGTGTGCATGTTTTAGTGTGTGTGAGTGCATTCTGCTTTGATGGAGTGTGGGTGTGTGGGCACATGTTTGTGTTTTTCGGGTTGACAGTGGTGATATGATTTGGACAGCCCATTTTCATTCTGAGTAAGCAAAACGAAATGTGTTTGATGTTGCACAGTTTAATTATGCCCTATGCCAAGATGAAAATGCTCTTCAGTTGGCAGAGAATGAAATACGATTTCATGGGTGACCTTGCAGGGAATTTTCAAAAAGATGCCACTGTGCTACGATTTTAAGAGCGAGTAAACATCTGTGTGTTCAGGATGTTTTGATGCCCCAAGTGTTTCCCCACTCTCCTTATTTACAATAAAAACAAACTAAATGAATTCTTCAAGACTGAGAGCTAAAGTATGCCTGCAGCAGAATTTGCAATGGGACAGAAAATGTATTACACACAAAAACACTCTTCAATCCCTCGTTAAAAATAAAGTTTAATACCTGACAGACATATTCATCAGTGTAAACTATAAATAAAACGAGACCTGCTTTTGAAAGAGTTGGCTGTTTGTAATCCGTCAGTATGGTCTAATACAAATAGTTATAGTTAGTAATGCTAATACTAATAGTTTTTGACCACTAGTAGCACTATGGAGTGAGCGGGTCCCTGTTTTGACACGCATATATGAGTATGTGGGAGATGTGATACCTGTTCCTGCTACTCCACTGATTGACAGTTGGTGATGCAAATGTTCCAAAGCTCTGAAATATATAAAAAAAATAACTTTTCAATTGTTTGTCAGACCTCAGGGATACACACAAATATATTTAGGTGAGAAACAGTTTACGTAAATACTTCTTTGTTAATTTACAAAAAAACACCACAGGAAATCTTAAAGGTAATTTGCAGATGTATGCATGCACGTTCATTCTATGTAACAGAGTATCTGATACCTGATTAAACCAGCAGGCATAATATTGCATTGTTTTACTGTGATGTCTCATACAGAGACACAACAGTCCACCTACAATTTGTACAAAAAGATGCATTTGTTACATTCTCTTTTTCCTGTTGACTGAGCAACAATAATAACTTGCATTTCTTACCAGGATAATTACTGACATTTAATGGTGTTCCTGGGCTTGCTATTCACTTCCCTTCTGAACGGCAACCAGAAGACCACACAAGTTGAAGAAAAGCTTTTATTGAACTTCATGTCAGAGCCTTTTCAAATTGAACACAGCAGGAGAGCAATGGCAACATCACAAGCTGTGAAAACACTTTTCCTTATTTTTACAGTGTTTAGTTATTTCTCAACTACAGCAACAACTTAGGTCTTGCATAGAATATGACACACTGTTTTACCACCTTACAAATACATGGAAAATGAATGAGGTTCAGCAACATCTGCATTGAAAATACTCACTGTGTACCATTAAACATGTTAGTATTGTATGTGTTTTAAAATGGCTATTCCTTCCAAATGTTTTTTTGTTTCAATGTAATGCTACTTTAGAAAACAGCTTAATCTGAAAATCGTTTTTTTAACCTGTTGAGCTTAGTAGAGAAGCAGTGAGACTTGCTTGGTTTCTCAGATCAAATATGAAGATAAAAAAAGAATGAGGGAAGAAAAAAGCATTACTTGTTCTATTGCTTCTTGTTTGCTCTGGGAATTCTGCCGTCTTAATATTGTGTTTACTAATTTAACATTAGTGAGGTCAATCGTTTCACTTTGTTCCCCTTCCCAGTGGGTCTGCTCCTCTGCTTGGCTGATACATTGACTTTGCAAAAACACTGTTTGATTGTAGAGATTTCAATAGATAATGTATCTTCTCAAAGAAGACTTGGAAGTGTATGGGGCGCCGTTTGTAAAGCAGCTCGTGCTGAAAATAACAGCAACATTTTGTCACATTTAGCTTTAAATAATGTTTAAATAACTGGTAGGAAATTTTGAGGGTCACTTTCTTGCACATTCAAACAATATTTGTCAACTTGGAAATATTTTAAATAGTTAAATCCAAATATTAAATGTTACACCTAAATGTTAAATGTTAAATCTATATGCAAATCTAAATCTAAATGTAAATCTAAATCTAAATGTTAAATCTAAATCTAAATGTTAAATCTAAATATTAAATCTAAATCAAATGTTAAATCTAAATCTAAATAAATGTTAATCAAATATTAAAACTAATCTAATGTTAATCTAATCAAATCTAAATGTTAAATCTAAATATTAATTAAATCTAAATGTTAAACAAATCTAAATCTAAATGTTAAATCTAATATTAAATCAATCTAAAAGTTAATCTAATCTAAATGTTAAATCTAAATCTAAATCTAAATGTTAAATCTAAATGTTTGGGTGAAACTAAATATTAGTAATAGCAAATTAATGTCGGTAACCGGAAGTACCAAAAAAAAGCTCGAGGAGGTCATGTATGTTTATAGTGTCAAATAACGAATAAAAATCCTCTCATTGGGAGATATGGACTCTGAACTTGGATAACCGTGAAAATAACTACCTAAAATAATAAACCAGTTGGGAAAACTGTATTGATGAGTACTTTGAGTTTTTAGTGTCACTTTTATGAATGGTGTGGGAATTATAGCCACTATAGCAGCCACGGGGGGGCTCACTTTGACGGTCTGTCACGTTCGCTTGCATTAAGGGTCAGCAAGAGCCTATCCCGCCCGCCCCGACAAGGCAGTCGGTTTAGTTAAGTTAGCCTTGACAACAGGGTTGCTAGCTCCGTGATTTGGAAAACAGCTTACCGAGGTGGCCTGCGGTGGCCCGGGCTGTCGCTGTCGCTGTTGATAAGTTTGTTCAGCCACCAGGACGGCTTGCCGATGTTCTCGGCTAACGCTGATTCGTTAGACATACGCAGAGTGACCATGGCCAACAGTACCGTGCCTTGTCGGGGGCGGGCGGGGATAGGGCTCTTGCTGACCTTAATGCAAGCGAACGTGACAGACAGTCAAAGTGAGCCCCCCCGTGGCTGCTAAGTGGCTATAATTCCACACAATCATAAAAGTGACACAAAAACTCAAAGTACTCTTCAAATACAGTTCCCCCAACTGTGTTATTATTTTAGGTAGTTATTTTCACGTTATCCAGTTCAGAGTCCATATCTCCGAGAGGATTTATATTCGTTATTTGACACTATAAACATACACTGACTCCTCGAGCTTTTATTTTGGTACTCCGGTTACCGACATTAATTTGCATATTAGCTAAATATTAGTTTCACCGAACATTAGATTTAACATTTAGATTGATTAGATTAATTCGATTTAGATTAACATTAGATTAGATTAATTTAGATTTAACATTTAGATTTAGATTTAACATTAGATTTAGATTTAATATTTAGATTTAACATTTAGATTTAGATTTACATTTAGATTTGATTAATATTAGATTTAACATTTAGATTTAGATTTAGATTTAACATTTAGATTTTAGATTTAATATTTAGATTTAACATTTAGATTTAGATTTAGATTAACATAGATTTTGATTTAACATTTGATTTAGATTAACATTTAGATTAGATTTAGCATATAGATTTAACATTACATTTAGTGTAACATTTAATATTTGGATTTAACTATTTAAAATATTTCCAAGTTGACAAATATTGTTGTAAATGTGCAAGAAAGTGACCCTCAAAATTTCATACCAGTTATTTAAACATTATTTAAAGCTAAATGTGACAAAATGTTGCTGTTATTTTCAGCACGAGCCGCTTTACAAACGGCGCCCCATAGAAGTGTCACCGTTTTCATTGAATAATGGGCGGAAGTAGTTTTTTTTTGTTTTTTTCCCTAGTCTATTAATCTAGTGTTCTCCAGACAAATAATAGCCAAACAAAATTAAATAGAACAAACAGAAACATTTTTTAAAACCCCAAGTTGACACACAACACAGTCAAATACTTTACCATAGAAACTACTTGCTATTCGGGTGTTAAGGAAAAGTATATTTTAGTAGTCTTTAGTCTTGCATTACCAGACCGATCTCCACAGCTCTGTGGAGGAGGTTCTAGCTAGACCTAGTCTATCCTTGACATTCTGCTTCCGGTGCCGCAGGAAATTCTGCCTGATGGATGTCTGTTACCTTCCACTTTCTTTCTTTTGGAATTTTAAACTCCGGTTGATTTATGAGGACTATGGTTAACTGCTCCCCAGATCTCTGCAGGGTAAATGCAGACAGCTAGCTGGACTACATGTCCAATCAAGTTTTCTGTTGCACAACAATTTTTACAGCAAAGCGAGACGAGGCTAGTCCACAAAACATTCTTGGATAGGAGACACATGTGCTCTGGTTTAAGGCCATTTCTTTAAACCAATCACATTTGTCTTGGCAACGGTGCAGCTGCAAAATAGCCTCGGGAAGAAACTTGTTTTGGTGGAACATGTTCACATAGAGAGGCAAGCTCTGTAATTAAAATGGCTTTTGAGGGTGTGATGAGAATGTTACTCAAAAAAGATTAACATAATTTGATTGCTGGATGGAAGATGTTTCCCGCCAACTAAAAGAAAGCACAAGGTGAAGGACATCTGGCCAAGAGCACTGTGGAAGTGCCCAGGAGGTGAACTGGCATCTCTCCAGCTACCAATCCACACTTTGAACTTTGGTCAGTACAGGGACTTGAGTCAGTGACCCTCCAGTTCCCAATCCAACTCCCTACGGACTGAGCTTTATGCCTGAGAGGTGACTGTATTTTGTGGCAGTGTTCCGAAACAATCACACAACACAACCTGAGTTGAATATGTCATTCCTGATAACACATTTAACAGCACAGCTGACTGATCACAGTAGTTCACCTTTCCACTTAGCTAGTAGAGTAGTTGTAGTTTAGTGCTAATAGGCAGCACACATTTGACACTTTGGTATCTGAGGCTAAAACCCTTCCTGCCACAAAAAATGATTGATGTTTTTTGCTGTGACAAAAATAAGTGATACTTAGTGTGGTTAAAAAGGAAGAAGGGGTATTGAGGAGCTGGTATAGCTGTTGGGACGTTACTGTGATTTGACAGTGGATGTGACTGTGAAAAGAAAGGGGGATCTGTCGACAGCATGTTGAAAATGTATTTGATCAGGAAAATGCAATGAATACAATGCAAACAACATACAACATGTTGAAAAGTAGAGTTCAGTCTATTGACAAGCCAATTTAATAACAACAGAGCTTATGTGCCTTTTACCGTAAAACAACCCAAGAAAACGGGAAAACATTGGTTGTAGGAAATTAATTCACTGTATTAACTGTGTAAAGTCCTCAGATATAGAACAATGGTATACAATCTGTCAAATTTTCATGGTGCTCAAATACAAAGAAGAAAACTGAGAGCACATGTCAAAAAACAAACAAACAACAAAACAATGGTCATTAACAAAAATTTATATCCTGTCTGTTGGAACATTGTGTGAAATTGCATTTAAAGAGGAAACAGTTGGGGATGAGAATTCAGACTACAGCACAATATAGCCTTGATATAGCATCAACAGAGGTTAAATGACTCTTTTAGTGCCAGCAGTTCCATCAGTAGTGAGCTGTGGGAACTGTGACCACATGGTGATGATAGGTCACAGTAGACAGAGGTCCAGAGAGAGCACCTGAACAAACCCATGCTGGCAGTTAAAATTAAAAACACCCTGTCAAAATGCAAACACAATTAACTGCCTGCTTTAATCCCAAAGGATGCAGCCTTGCAGGTGCATATCTGTCTGCGTTTTGGCCTCTGGCCCTGGACTGGCAGAGGAGCAGAGCATAAGGTAAATGAAATGGAGAACATGGTCAGGGCTGGTGGGTGGCAGGCACAGGGCAGAAGGGTGCCAGCCTGCCAGTCTCCTCCTTAAAAAGAGAGGGTTAGAGGGCAATGGAGACAGTGTCTGAGCTGGATGAAACACTCCTGGACATCAAACAGCATGAGGTCTTACAAGGCTCATTAGCAAGAAGGCTGCAAGTCTTGTAGCGTCCTCTTTATTGCGTTAAATAGACACACAGGTGTTCCCATGGTGAACTATACTGTTCATCTTCAGGATGTGGGATGTCAGGAACATAAAACGTTCCAATACATTAGCCCTGTGATAAATGATTGCTAGTTGGAGATCATAATGTTTTAGTTGCAGTGTTGGACAAGTTACTTTTAAAAAGTATTTAGTTACAGTTACTAGTTACTTCTTCCAAAAAGTAACTAAATTAGATACTCAGTTACAAATTATAAAAGTAACTAGTTACTTTAGAAAGTAATAATGTGTTACTTCCAAGGAAATATTTAATGCTCACATGTGACCCCACCTCCACCTCTCTTTAACGGAACACAAAATGCATGTACATGTTCAATTATTTATGATAAAACTGAATATTATAAGGAAATGGACACTTAATAAAATACATTATTAGCAGAAACTGTACACAAAGCTAAACTATTTTAATGTTGCTTTGGGAAAAAGTGAGACTAGCCTCCAATCAAATGTGATGTATGTAGATATTATGTCTAGTGGAACAATACAATTAACAACATAGATGTTTTGGAACTTTTGATATTTATTGCCCCTCAACAGTCCACAACTTGGCAAAATTAAATAATGCTTGTTAAGCACTATAGCAAAAAGAAATATATACACTCTTTGTAGTGCAAATAACTTAAGTGGCCTGCTGATGTGTATACTTTTATGCTGGTGTGTGTGTGTGTGGGTGATAGAGCGAGAGAGAAATTAGAAAGTGACAGCGATTAGTTTTAGAGTGAGTAGCCACTTTAGAGTCATAGAGCCTAAGTTTTCTGACCAAGGTGGAAAATCATTAGCAGGAAAAGTTACACCCCCCCCATATTTCATAATGCCATACCTGTCTCACTCGCTTGTGTTGTTTGTTGTGTGTCCGACTATGGGTGCTATAAACACCCGCCCAACTCTACCTCTGATTGGCTTACCATGAAATTTTACTCAACCTCAGCCAATCGTCAGCCTTTATGTGCCTGTCTTGTGCACGGCCCACTAACCAAGGAAGAAAAAAAGTATTTGCCTCTTGGCTCAGAGATTAAGGTCTAATGAAAAAAAACAGCTTAAAATTATAGTAACGTGCCACATTTTTAGGCAGTAACGGTAACAGCGTTATTAAGATGGGAAGAGAAATCAATTAGATTACTCGTTACTAAAAAAAGTAAAGTTATTTTCTAACGCCGTTATTCCTATCACTGTTTATTTGTGCTCCCAGAGCAGTTATGATTCCCCCCCTGTGGGCGTGTCCCTGTTGACGTATCAATAGATCAATAACATGACCATTTTATGAAAGAAATGTTTTTTTATGTGAGACCGGGTTGCATTTTCTCATGCGGGTGTGTTTGGTCAACTTATATTAAATGGTGTACCAAAAGGTTGCTCTTATTACTTTGATTTGCATATACATTATAGAAAAATTACAAAACAATAATGACAAATTTTGAGTTACTGTCTGAAACTTTAATTTTACATCTAGCAGATGTCTGCTTAGATAAACAGCAGTAATATGAGCAGTCAAATATTGTGCAGGGGTAGACTCAAATAATTTAAAACATCTCTACTACAAAGGTTTGTCATACTGGGTTGGATACCAATTAACATTTTTGTCAGGTATAAAAGAACAGCGGTATTAGATTATCTGTGCGACCAAAACACGAGAAACTGTCAATAAAAAAACTTGCAATACATATGTCAAGGGATTGGAGGAAGAAGCTGAAACTATCTAACACTGACATGATGGACACATAAAAGGAGTTAACAATTTCTGCTAACTGGCATCCAGCCTAATATGACCCACATTTGTAGCTGTGGTGAAGTTCTTTTTCATGAATAGTTTACAATATTTCTTATTATGCTGTCTTCTCTGTAAGTCAAAGTGTCTGTGATTCTTTAGACACAGGACGTATGGGAATTATGGCACATTTTCACCGAGCAGTGTTCTCTTCTGTTCTTGACAGTTTAGCTTGGCTTGATTTGTCAAATGAGAACAACGGCAGCCAGTATGTGCCGTATAATCACACAACACAGTCATTATTCACGTTTTTGTACCAATTCTTTTTTTTTCATATTTTCTGGGATAAAACCAGAGATGGTGAATTATAGCAAATGTACTGGCAGATGCCCTAACACAGTTTAGATTTACTCGCCATCAAATGTTACATTTAAAGCATAATAGACTGTGTGTGCCTGTGAACTAATCCATGCAACTTCTGTTTACAATCCTTGGTTGGCTTGTCAAAGAGCAGTGCAAGTCTGAATAGAGGAGGGACATGTGCCAAAAGGAAAACTTTCCACTCAGGCCAAAGACCATAAGCTGCAGGTAAAATTAACCCTATAATCCGCAGATTATGGCAAATAGTTTATAAATTAGGTGGTTGTGTTTGCACAACAGACCTTGTCCACAGTGCCAACTTTTAATGTATACTATTGTATAGTTTTTCATTTTTGTTTTTATTTCGTTTTGACTTTTTGTTTTCCAATTCTGTTTAGTTTTAATTCGTTCTTTGGCCAGTATAAATATATAACCAGATCTTCATCACATGAATGTGAAAACACACTAAAGAGAATCTAATTATTACACTATTGAACTAAGAACAGAAAACACAAACTAAAACCTGACCTTTCTGGCCTTCCTTGATACAAACTCATCAATGATGTTAACGTATGACATCTGCTCCCCTATTGAGGGATTGATACTGAAGACGGCAAGGCCAGTGAGCCATTCTAGGGACATGGTTGACCTCAGGTATGTCAACTCTAGTTTTGAAAAGCGCCTCTTTGCTTGAGCTACATTGATTGGCAGTTATTGCAATCCTGAGAGCAGTCCAAAAGTTGGGGTAGATCGCCGGTAAGTGATAAGCTAAAGGAGGCTCATGGTCCTGCGTTTACCCCCTTGACCGGACGGTTGCATTTGGGAGGCACAGAGGTGAACTGTCCCCCGCACCCCCTCCCATTTCCCCTTTTCACACATGCTTCTGTGCACAAGTACGCGCACAACAGGTCCGCTGCGGCAAGCAAGGGCGCCTTCAACTGCAGGGGGTGCCGATTTGCTAATTTTAAGTGCTTGTGCAGCCCCCATGTATCATGAAAACGTGTCACCCAAGGCGGCTGCCCACCTCGCCCATGCCAAATACTGCTACTGCATGAGGATCCAGCTTTTCTACACTTCTTAAGCCCTATTTGCACGGGGTTAGTATTACCTGGTGACCTTTTAGTCATTTGGTATAATTACAGAGGTTGTCTGTGATCTTAATCTTGTTCGGCCATGTCTGTAATTTGCAAAGTAAAAATGCCCCTGCAAATGACCCACCAAATTTTGCCCAACACCAATGTCCATCCATTTATCCATCCATCTTCGTCTGCTTATCCTGTGTCAGGTCAGGGGCAGCAGCTCCAGCAGGGGACCCCAAACTTCCCTTTCACTAGCCACATTAACCAGCTCTGAGGTCCTGGGATAATTTTAGACCCATCTAAATCAACATGCCATCATCAATTATTTCAAGGTTTGTGTTTCCTGTGCGCCTTTTATCCCTCTTTTGCAATGACAGATATGGTGCTGTGAAGCAGCCTTGCCCTGGTTGCATTTAAGTAAAATCACAGGCGTTGTATATCCTGTGCAAATGCACCATATGAAACACAGATTTATGTGTGTGTGTGTGTGG
>NC_045733.1:13588097-13599631 GCF_008692095.1 Etheostoma spectabile
GGGGGGGGTATTTCTAAATCACACAAGAAATTAGGATGATACTAATCCCGTGCAAATAGGGCTTTAGAGTTAAATGTGCAATGTGTAATACTGACAGCTAGCGTTTCAAATAGCTACTGCATTCCAAATCAAAAATACTCAAGTGTCATCTCTCTTAAGAATGCAGTTGCTAGACACATAGCCAGACATTCCTCCACAGCGCAGCGAAGTAAATAACGTTAGATGCTGGCTATGTTGACAGTTATGAAAGCCTGTGCTCACGCAGAGCTCTCTACCCAACTGACAGAAAGCCTATCTTGTCGTAAAATTACTGCAACAAACGCTAAAACATCGTGACCTCGCTGTCCTCTATGCCCGACAATTTTTGTGGCTTAAAAATACTCACAGCCACTGAACGGTTGTTTTGCCAAAGTTAAATTACATGTTTCAATGTGAGTACAGAAATGTTTAAATGACAGAAAGTGCCCATCCCTTGTAGCCGTGATACATTAGCCTGATGCTTAATGCCTACCTGTTCAGGAGGAAATTAGCCAACTCGGCATCCTTTTGGGCTCTAAACGGTCTCTATCTTTCAAATAAATCTCCCAATATTTAGGTTGGATGGAATCTATCTCCATTGATCCCAGTTGTTTTGTTTGCGATTTACATGGCTGTAGCGCACTGGGTTTGCATTTTCACAGATAATGTGTAAGTGTCAGTTTGAAGACTTAGTTAAAGGCAAAATGAATTGTTTTTCCTGTCTTACATTACATTTGCATAAATATTGAAACGGCTCCCTACCCAAACTTTCATTAGCATCATCTTCCCCGTGGATAGTGTCATCAGTATAAGAAAGTGGCCTCTAATTTTTAGACATTTTGGCATTTTCAAACTACTGATTGCTGATTGCTGTCACACAGAGATATTGTTTTATGATAACATTCCTTTAGTATCACTGTTTTGTGGACTCTACATATAAAGTGGTGTTCTGAAATTGAATATACATTGCGTTGAGGCAGACAGGAATGCAGATTCTCTGAAAACCTTTCTGTTCACTCAAAAATGGCAAATAATAATTATTGTAGCAACCCTGCAGGACTAAAAGACTCTTGGGGTGTTCATTGGGGGAAGATGTTGTCCTAGTTCAGCTGATTGGTCAGGTTCAGAAAGGGGAGGGAAGAAGGAGTGAGGCGGGAAAGAAAGGTACAAGTGTTGACAGAGGGGGACGGAGCTAACTAGCTAGTGACGGCCAGCAGCCTTTGTGTTGTTTTGGGCACGCTTCCGACCCTGTTATTAGCCTGTGTTCTAGGGTAATAAAGCCCGGTCCATCCGGTTACACTTCAGCCACCGTCTCCTCGTCATTCAGCTAGCTAGGCAGCCGTGTGGCAGAGCCGTGAGCACTACATTATATTACTGTAAGTAATGCAAAAAATTATCACACTCCTATTATTCTAGTTAAAAATAGCCTGCCTCTTTTATTTTTTTTTTATTTTATTTTTTTTTTTTTTAAGATTATTTTTTGGGCATTTTTCAGCCTTTATTTGACAGGACAGCTTAAGTTGTGAAAGGGGAGAGAGAGGGGGAGTGACATGCAGCAAAGGGCCGCAGGCCGGATTCGAACCCGGGCCGGCTGCGTCGAGGAGTAAACCTCTATACATGGGCATCCGCACAGACCACTGCGCCATCTGGATGCCCAGCCTGCCTCTTTTATTATCAGACCGGATGTGGCTTTCTATCAAAGTAGCTACAAGGAACTTTATTTGTTTCTTAAGCTCAATTTTCCACCTGTTGATAATAAATGACCTGTAACAGCAAACAACACTAACATGAAAAGAAAGTTACTTTTATAAAGTTGTTATTGATGCCTTTTCCCGGGTCAGATTTTCTCTACAAATCACAAAAAGATTTAGGGCAGGCAGAACGGTTGTACAGTAACACATTCGGATGGGTCACAGATTTCAGTGTTAAACCGGAAAAGCCAGCCAGGTAAAAGGACATTTCTTGATATAGGCCTAATTGTGTTTTAATTTCATCTAACAGTTATCTGTTGTAGTTATGGCTGATATTGTGGTAGGGCCGTCACAGAAAAAAAAGAAAGAACAACTAAAAGTTAAAAGGTATAGTGACAGGTGATTGGGTAAAAACCTGAGCTGACTTTGGTCGGGCTTTCAACAGATGGAGACAATTACAGGATCGTAAATGATTCGAAACTGACCCTGAATTGGCACTCTTCCTCCTAGACAGGTATGTCATATGTCTAAATAAATCAATTGTACTGAAAAGCTTCACATGTTGTACATGTCATTGGTTTAGGGCTTAGCTGAATCTGCTGTCAACAGTCAGGAGATCTAAGATCCACCACTTCTAAAAAGCTTGGTCAATATCTGAAAAGATAAAAATAAATAAATAAATAATAAAAATAAATTATAGTGATTAGCAGACCTGTCAACACTTGCCATAGTCTTTAGACATGGTTCTAGCCTAGAAAACAAATTGCCACTATATCTCCAGTATATTGGATTTTGGGCGAGACCCCAGCATCTCTTAGGTGCTGCCTTCCGTTGCAGCCAGGAAGCGACCATCTAAAAATCAAAAGGCATGGCGCTGATTCAAAGGTCCTTAGATTGTAGCAATGGGACAAGTTGGAAGTCCACGACGTGTTGCCTCTGAGTCTAAAGAAAAAGACATTGTTGGGCATTCACGATCTGGCAGGTCATCAAGGTCAGGACCGTACTCTCACACTGCCAAGGCAGCAATTTTACTGGCCAGAGAGGGATGCGAGGGCACATGTCAGATGCTGTCCGGGAAGTCGCCGGAACCTTCTGCTTGTGTGCCCCTAGAAAGCATCAAGAGTTCTGCCTTGATGGAGTTGGTGTGCATGGATATTTGGTCAGCGGAGGAAATTAAGCAGCGTTCTGTGGATGTCCTAGTGGTAACCGACCACTTTACCAAACTTGCCCATGCATTTCCATGTGCATATCAGACGGAGGATATTCTGTTTTAGCGGGTTTTGAACGACCCAGGAGTTGTTGACTATAACTCATCTGCCAAGTCCTTGCTTTCCAGCCTTGAAGGTGCTATGGAGATTGCTCAGAAACATTCCTCAATTGAGCAACAGCACCAGGCCCGGCAATAAAACAAACATGTAACCTCTCGTTAAGATCGTCTTTTGGTAGCAAATAAAGGAGAACGAGGGAAGAAGAAGTTGGCCGACAAATGGGAGGATGGAGTGTACACAATTGTTGGTGCAATTCCCAATATCCATGTCTACAAAATACAGGATGCAGAGGGACACACAAGAGGTCAACTTCTTGCCACTCTCTGGGATGAATGAGAGCCAGGATGCCCATGCAAATGATCAATCTTTGACCAGCTGATCAGGAACACTGTGACCGTGGTGATGAAACAGCCTCACCTCTGGGTTATTGAATCAAGATGCCAGTGCAGAGAACCTGTCAAATCCCAGAGGTGGTGAGAGTCTTGCAGTTGTGTCACCTGAAGTTCCACCTGACCTCATATGCTAGTCAACAGGGTTTTCTGCTAACAAGACCTTGAGACCTGTGTGCTGTGTGGAGGAGACTGCATGTTACAGAGCTGTGTTTTTATGTGGATTTGTACAGACAATTCCCCTTTTTTGCCTCCATTAAAAGAGCAACCAGCAGTTGGTCATGGTCTGGGTCCTTCCTTCACTCAGCACAATACAGAGCACAATGCAGAATATACAAGGGTTAATGGATATGCATCCAGCCTAATATGAAACTGTTAAAGACAAGGCACGCCCGTTACACATGCTAACAGCAGCTGCTAACATTAGTATTAACTGAAATAACACACTCTTTTTGTCTGGAAAAGGAATCACTTCTTTTAGCATATTCACACATGAAGCCGACAGTCCTTTCTTTGTTTTCTCTATCTTTTTCTCGGCTTCCCCCTTTGGTCGTTTTTTTGCCTCAATTCATTTTCTTTAAGCTTGGTGGTGGTCATTGATAATGGATTTGGCACAAAAAAATATTGGAAACTATCAAAGATGTCTATGATAGATGCTTGCTCCTGCTGTTCTGGCATTTGACCAAATTCCAGATGGCCTGTCAGTCACTGGTTCTCGGTATGACAATGTTGGTCTGTTGGTCTGTTGGTCTGTGACAGGGGGTTGATCGCAGTCTAAAATAACTCAAAACTATTGGATGGATTTCCATTCTTTTGTATATGGATATCCATGATGCCCAGAGGATCAATCCTAATGCTATTTTGCTATTAGCACTATATTTATGTTGAATGCAAATTAGCAAATGTCTGCACGCTCATAAGCTAAACTAATATTATCAAAATGGCTAGGGTAATGGCAAAAATAACCCCCCTACATAGGCTATTCTCCTTGAACTATGGGCCCTGGTAACAGCATGTTTGTCCATCAATCCCCCACTAAATCCAGCCTGCTCCTTTGTCAGCTAAGGTCCTACCAAGAGATTCTGATTAGTATTTGATAATCATATTAATAATAATCATCTTTTAGGAGAACAACACCTGGTCCACAAATTTATCCACACATTTAATATTAAATTACAACAATTTACACAAATACGTGTCTGTGTGACTCATTTAAAACTACATTCGATGTGTTTTTTTGTTACACCTTGACACACACTAGTGTTACAACAATTATGCTTTGTCGGCTGCCTTCCAATATGAAATAACAGCATCAAGATGGTGCTTCAACATCACGCTGTGCTGACCCTACAACACTGAACCCGCTCGCTGGCTTGATTTAATCATAAACAAAAATAACTATGTAGTATTTGTGCGTGCGAGTATGCATCTTACTTCCACATGGCACAGCTAACCCTGTGACACATACCATTCTTCTTAATAGACATGCAGCCTTTAATACTGTTAGCTAAACACCACTGTAGCTCTGATAACAGCTACTGTACCACAACAATAAGCCCCTATTTGTCACTATTTGCCACTGCTTAAGATGACAGGTCTCTTTGCATCAGTGTTCTTTAGCTCTAATTTTTCAAATACTGCACCATTTATCATTATCTGTAGATATAGTTCTCATTTCTTTGATCTAATAATAATAATAAAACAATAATTCCTTTTTTGGCAAGTACATGTTTACATTTACAAGGAATGTATCCTCTGAATTTAACCATGGGAGCAGTGGGCAGTCTGCTTCTTCTGGAAAAATACAACCACGTTTTCCACATAAGTAGAAATATCTCAGATCTAAGTCCTTGTGAAAACTAGGAAGGCAAGGCATCTTTATTTGTCTAGCACATTTCAGCAACAGGGCAATTCAAAGTTCTTCACATAAAAATGATTAAAATAATAAAAGTTACAGTGGAGTACAAGAAATTAAACATTAAAGAGCAGTTAAAAACAGTCAAAATAATATACAAAAATAAAAGTTACATTGCAGTATAAGAAATTAAACATTAAAGAGCAGTTAAATATATAAAAGCAGATAAAATAGCAGAAGCAAAAACAAAAACAAAAAAAACTGCTTTGTAGACTTCTACTTTAAGAAAAGTCTCCTTGAGCTTGTTTTTTGGGTATTGTCCTTTAGAAGACAAGCTCTGCCAGTCCAGATTCATGAGAATCTTTTGCATCACTTGGAAAGTCTGTTTGAAGTCTGGTGGGTAACTTCACGTTTTTACAGTCTGTGGCCATTTGAGCAAACTAAAAGTCCTTGTGAAAACTAGGGCTACTTTAAGCAAATTTGCTCCATGAGCTTGTTTTTTAGGAATTGTGGCTTGGAGGACAACTTCTGCCATCCAGATTCATGAGAATGTTCTGCATCACTTTGAAAGTGCATTTGAGATCTGTTGGGTAACTCAGGTTCAGCAAGTATATTAGTCCTAATAACAAAGCACAGGCGTCCCCAATGTTTCCTAACTCACAGAGGACCTCCACACCTTTGGTCAGGACACCAATGTCTTCTGGGTTATCTCCAGGCTCTGCACCATCCTTTAGAATGACAACACTCCCATCACAGTTTGCTCCATGGAAGTACTGGCCTTGAGGTCTTTGTTCTGTGGGAGGTAATTTATCATACCAAGTACGGATGTAACAATACACTCAACTCACAATTTCACGATTTAACCCTCATGTTGTCTTCGGGTCAAATTTGACCCGTTTTCAAAGTTGTTGTTTTTTTTATATCCAAAATAAAGGAAATTGAAATACGAATGAAAAATGTTGAAAAAAGCGACAAAATTGATGAAAAAAAATCAAAAATAACAAAAAATACAAGAACTAAAAAAAACTTTTTAAAAAGCAAATGTTTTTCATGGTCAAAGGGAAGACAACACAAGGATTATAGTTCACAATACAACTTTTTTAACAGAATGAAAAGACTGATAACATTATTTTTTATACAAATTGTGCATAACAAGAGATGTGTCCTCTGACAAAAGTGCAACAAAAATAGAATTTTATTTTAAATAAAAATGTAATACAGATTAAAGAAAGGCTTGTTTCTTGTTAAGGCCACGTGGTTAAATTTAAATGATTTATTTACCATTAACTTATGACAATTTTTCATAACTCATTTGCTTTTTTTACAACAAAAAGAAGAAACCGAAGGGTATTTTATAATAATATTGAGCGCAACACAAGTTTACGTAGCAGGACCCAAATGCAACACTAAGTCCCTTATCCAACTCTGGCTACGGTGTCTCAAAGCGCAGCAAGTGTCCTCTGTCTCTTTAGCAGCAGTGTCTCTTTCCAGTGAAATACAGCCAAATGATAGACCATTTAGCTGTGGGCATTTAACCGTGTTTAAGCAAGCTAAGGTTACCTGCTGTATGTTAACTAACGTTTAGAGTAAAACCCTAGGCTGTTGAATTGCAATATTATTTTTATCTTTAACTCAACCGGTTGTAATCGTAACACATTTGAATTGATTTTTAACTGATTCAAGATGCATCGTTACATCCCTACAAGTAGGTAAATATGTACTCTTGCGAGCTGGTTTAAAGCCTGGAAATCCAGACCCAAATCCTAAAGATTAAGGGTCTGGCATTGAGCAATGAAAGTTGCCCATCTCGAGGGGCGGCACCAAGCGTGCATTTGAAAATCTCACTGCACGCAATTGGATAACACTACGACCAATCACAACAACACACAGGGTGACGTAGCCAGAGACCCGTACGCTTAGCTACCAGCGGAGCTAACTGGTAGATTAAACTGTCGTCATCTGCTTAGCTCTCCTCTGGACCGCCTATATCAGATACACTGATGTTATTGGTGCTAACATACGTAAATCACCATATAATCCTTCACAAGTTTCTTGTAGTCTTTTAATAATATGATGAGGAGTATGTTTTTTCCATTGAAATGCCAAAGGACTGTTCATTTTTAACTGATGATGATAATGATGATTAGTTTGTAATAACAGCAAAACGTGAAAGTTGAACAGACCAAACTGGAAGAATTCTGCTAACAAGGAGGCTATATATAAGACCAAATTTACTTATAAAGACTCACACCCAATAGAAGGAAAGTTATTTAATTTTGCCAAACTAATTAAACACTGCATTTCAGCTAAACCACTAATCCTCTAATGTTGGTGCGTGTACATAATACACAAGATAAATAAACAATGTGATAAAAAATATTAACTTACCATGTATTTCATGAGGTACATACACGTCTCAGAGCATGGGGACAGAACTTGTTCTGAATGACTTGCCTGTAGAAATTAAAGGTGAAATAAAATTGAAAAAAATACATTTAGGATGAATTTAAGAATACTGTATATACACTGTGTGTGTGTGTGTATATATATATATATATATATATATATATATATATATATATATATATATATATATATATATTCCAATCATCTGGCAGTCAAGGGCCTAGAGCATGCACAATAGTTGACAGTACAAAATGTCATTGTTTTGATTAATCCACTTCTCATTGTATTGATCTGTATGTTCATAATTCATCTGAATTTTCTTTTAATCACGTTTTACAGACAAGAATGAATAATTTAATGAAGATAAACACTGTTAATTCATGTAGTTTAAGCAAACTCCTAGTTCCCTTATCAAACACATGCCCAAGTTTATTTTTGGAGTGTAGAAGGCTCCATCTGTGCTTTTAGAACTAGGGTTATCTTGGCATAACGTTTGCGCTATGTTACACAGTCCTCCACTGGACTGTATGGCTGCAGTGGATGGATGCTTGATTTATAAATGCCCTGTTGTGACATAACACCAACCCAACCACACCAATACTGGCTGCCTAAAGGCTAGAGGCCTGCCTTCCTCTGAAAAACATGCCGCCATAGTGGAATAGTATGGCGCCCCTGCTCACCAAGGTAGTACCCGACTGAGCTGGGTAACCTTGCAGGGGTCAAAATACAAGCAAGGACACCTTGCACATCATATCCCCTGAGTCATCAAGGAGCAGGGAAGCATACACAGTAGATGTTTCACGCCCAGAGGCAAGGGGTGAGGTGAGACACAACTGGCACACACCCATCCCATACATGAGGCAGAACCATATGAACAGACAAGGCATAGACACTGCCGTACAAATGTCCTCTAACAGCCTGCCAGTGGGCTGTGGAGATGGGTTTGCCTTCTAAGTTCTAGGGAACAAAGGAGAGATTCGGTCTGAGAGTAGCTGCGCTATGGCCACGTGTTAATTTGTTGTTGTGAAGGCAGAAGAACTTAATGTGTTTTCCACACTTAATTATTTTCCAGCGGAATATAATCATACTTGGAGTAATGCCCTGGGGACATTATAAATGTGGTCCTGGTATACTGGGAAAAACGAATGCTAGTTAAATAATCAACATTTTGCGGTGTTTGAAATTAATTTGCTGTTTAATAGAAAATATAAATACTGGCTGCTTTCTTTTGGGTATGATTTCCCATTTGTGAAAATGAAATGGAAATTTGAAACAAAGATATAGAAGCTAACAAGCCCTCTCTTTCATGTAAACAAATATCTTGTATCTTTCAAAATGGCTTTTTTTCAAACTGGTAAATGAATGGGAGAAATAAGTGCTAAAAATATTACATAATTCTTCATTTTACCATGTGACGTGTAGTGGTTGCCTAACATAATATATGTTGGAAGATAAAGCATAAATGGGCATGCTGCTGCAAACAAGCTTTTGGTCTTTCTTTAACTGTTCATTAACTACCAGTCTCCCCTGGCAAAGAAGCAGTTTAGTCACATGAATATCTTCAACACAAAAAAACAACAGTTTACTTCAGTGTGTCTGCTTCACACAGCCATCCCCTGCTGATGTTCCTCCTGATGGCTATGCCATCATGGAAATGAATTGTCATTTCCTCTTTTCCGATGAATTATTGGCTATTAATTTCTATTTGAAATCTACTGTCTAATTAACAGGTTGGAAACTACATCAACAGTGGTGATAACCACTGTTTTATTAATAGAACATGTCTTTCGCAAAGCCAAGGCAAAGATGGATGTCTTGGCTTTAATTAACCAGAATTATTTACTGACTAGGGCTGGCTTATGGGAGCATCACTCATGTAATGGATATATTAGCAAAAGACTGAAGGGATTAGCTTCTGTGGAATTAACAGACTGCGGGCAGTTCATTATGTGGAGTGAAGGTACTATACAATAATTATACTATATTTATAAACTAATACCATAGTGAGTGCTGTATGTGCATAGATGCTTGTTGATGTAAACACACATGCTTTATATTATTTTTTTCAAGCAAAAAATACTTTGCATCCTTGACTGGATGGATAACAGAATGATGCCATCTGTTGTTCATTATGCAGCCCATGCCTAGTGTGTTTTCCTAAATCCTAAATCAATTTTATATGCTGTTCACTGGAGTTGCACATCCAATGGGACTAAACTGCTGTCGGCTTTCAAAACTTTCTCATAATTTGTGTCTTCTTTTCATTATTGTCACAAAGTTTATGATCATGGAACAGCAATCTGAGCCACAGTTAAGGCCTTGCCCTTTTAGCTGCCAAGCAAGTCAACAGCTATATAATAAGTTCAAGTGATGTTCTCTGATCTGCAGCTCTTCCCGGGCTACTCCCCTTCTCAGTGTGCCTCTCAGTATTTCAACTTTTTGGTCCTCAATCCCAGCACTAGACCAGGATATAAACGTCCTGTTGTGTACAGAATGGGTTGCTTTAATTTGTTTCACAGAATGGTAATATTGAGTACCGTACAATATGTACTGTATGTGAATAAAATCTCTGAGTATTTTCAATGCTTTGTTCTTCATATGGGATATACTTTCCCGGAAAAACAGTGACCATCTAAAATGTCTTTTTATTTTTCATCTGATCTCTTTTGAAATGGTTAAGATGCTTTTTCAGTACAGGATCACATCTTTTGAAAACCCTTTTATAAAAGCTTGCACATTTTTGTAAGAAAGTATCATTGTGCACTGAGGCAATGCTATTGATTACTAACGTTCAGAGAGCAGGCAGCAAACTTTAGCTTTTCTTTCAAATGCTCAGTGAGAGTGAGTAAACATGCTTTATCATGCATATAACCTCTATGTGCTAACTGTTGGCATGGTTCTATCTGACACTTTTTTTATTCATTTCTTTTTATTTGTAAGGGGACTAGCTGGCATCTGTAATGTTTTTATATGAGCAGTATTTACCATCACCAGCAAGTCAATGTTAGATACTAACATAATGGGTAATTTTGAGGGACATTAGCCTTGGTTAACTTAATCTCACTCTAGTTTTTATGTTGTGAGAAAAACACCCCCTAAAGAACCGTATGAACATAGTGTAACACACACACACACACATACACACACACACACACACACACACACACACACACACACACACACACACACACACACGCACGCTCCCCTTTAAAGGAGAATTCTGGTCGATTCCAACACAAAGCTCTGTTGTTTGTAAATTTGGAGTGCTGTCAGTAGAGAGACAAATGAAACCAATCAGTGCTGCCTACACTGTGTTATCCTCCTGTTAGCGTTAGCACCCAACAGGCTTAAACAGGGCAAGTTTAAACGTGTTTTTAGCCTCTTAACACGTTCAAAATGTCATTACAAGTGCCTAGCCATGTGAGTGATTCCTTCGGATGGGAACACAGTGAATCTGACTACTGTAGATGGGAAAGAAATGCATGAAAGTTGTGCTAATTCAGCTGTGTGTGATGGCAGTTAGATAGCTTAGGGACCGTCTACAAACTACAACACAGACAAGAGATGAAACAAAAATATGTAGGCTATCAATTTAATGATTAGATAAGGTAGTGTCTCCAAACTTACCTCAATTATAACTTTTCTCCTGCTAGTTGTACCACAGCACTTACTTTAAAAAAATATGCATACGCTTATTTTTGAAAAAAAATTTGTATCTCTTTTCGGTGTTGTAATTTGTAGATGGTCCCAAAGCACTCCTTGGAGTATCAACACCAGAACTAAACAGAGCTGAATTAGCAGAACTGTCATGCATTTCTGTCAAATCTACAGCAGACACAGATTCACTGGGTTCACTGGGAAGAAATCACTGCACACGGGTAGGCACTGGTAATGACATTTTGAACAT
>NC_045733.1:13599641-13600305 GCF_008692095.1 Etheostoma spectabile
GGCTAAAAACAAGTTTAAAACTTGCCCTGTTTAACCCGGTTAGGTGCTAACTCTAACTGACAGCACTACTCATTTACAAACAGCAGAGCTATGTGTTGTAATTGACTGGAATTCTCCTTTAAACTGCTAATGTAATATCTTCCAATAACCTGTGTTCTTGAATGTCAAGATAAATAGAGTCACATTTGGTTTCAGGATTGAATTCCAATCAATAGTTTTGTTCCTCTGAAACAAAAGCAATCTATAATGTCTATAATATGTGTGAATGCAATTAATGGTCTGGCATTCAGCACTGAAAGCTGTGAAGCAGTCATCCTCAATTTATGCTTACTTAGATCAGCTTCTGCCTCCAGTCCTGGTGGCCCTCAGTTCAGTTGTTATGTGGTCTGGTGTGGTCATATTTTAACTTGTGGTAAATGTCAGATGTTGTTGCTATGATTCATGTGGAATGCGAACGGCTAGAAATGGTAAACAGAAACTGGCAAAATCAGCAGAAGATTGGTCTGTTTTTGCAGCGCTGGTCACCACTGGGTCCTGCTTGGCGTTTATTTAACATGACACATTTCAACAGCACCTGGGGAGCAAGGTCATGGCTGCACACTAACACAAAAACACACACACACACACACACATAGACTAACACACACACACACACACACACACA
>NC_045733.1:13600315-13601552 GCF_008692095.1 Etheostoma spectabile
CACACACACACACACGCACACACAGACAGACACATACATTTTCAGAATCATTTATTTCATATTGGACATCTCTGCTGGCACATTTTTTTAAATCCTGAAGGACCACAGGTTTTTAATTATTGACATTCAGGTGAGCATTAGCATTTCATGCTGTCTGACCCTGTAGACATAAGTGGCAGTGGGCTGGGTAGGGACGACAGGAGGCTGGGGGCCGGTGATTTTCAGGGACGAAGAAGAGGCAGAGGAATGGGCTGGGGAGGTGGAGTTGCAGTGATTCACATGCAGCGCAGGAGTCCTTTCAATATCACCCCCCACCCCTCCACCAAATCTCAAGAGGGCAGGGGGGAATTGATGAAACGAGCAGGAAGGCCTAATTAAAGGCTCTCAGCTCAAACGCATTGATGTATTACATCTATTATGCCACAGTTCGATAGGTCTGCCAGGCCGGGGCTGCCACGGCTACTGAGTCCCGCCAAACAAACTGAATAAATAATAGCAGCTGAGAGGGCGAGAGAGAGAGAGAGAGAGAGAGAGAGAGAGAGAGAGAGAGAGAAGGGGAGATGAGTTCAACAAGCATAGTTGCGAGGAAGCCTGCAATAGCCATTGGCATGTCAAACAGGCTCTGAGATTTATATTGAGTATGTAAAGCTCCATTTATAATCTACACAGCAGGAGGGAATGAAGAAAAATTGCAAAAAGTATTGGGAGCCAAAGTCAATAAGTGTTGATTTAGAGATTTTGTTGTTGATATTAAATGTCAGCTTGTTTTTTTTAAATTAAAAATGGCTAATGTTTAAAGTAGTGTTGACAAACTAAAATGCCAATTTTAATTCACTTAATGGACAAAGCATTAAAAAATCAGCAAAAATGCTTAGAATTGAACACAGTGTGATACAAAATATGAAAAAAATTAGAACCCCAACTTCTGTTTGAAATAATGTTAATTCATAAAACTTCACTTCATGCCTTGTTGATTAATGTGTAGCCTTGGCGGTTTTGGTAGCATATAGCCTACCAATTCTCAACAACACATGGTTCTCTTTGAGATCAAAGATTAAATCCACCAGCAACTCAAATGCTTATGGATATTATTTAGTTTGTCACTTATGGTGCATGGGAGGAGTAGAGGAGGTAATGAGGTTGAATTATGCATTTGTGTTCATTTGGGAGGAGTGAATACGCGTTGATCTGGTTTGTGGAGGGGTTGTGCGGAAGAACAATGTGCATTTATAGAGGC
>NC_045733.1:13601562-13606551 GCF_008692095.1 Etheostoma spectabile
GGGGGGGTGAAGTGATGAGGAGACTAGAAAACACATTCAATGTACTTGTATAGGGGAAGGATGGAAATGAAATTGGTACGGGTTATAAAAAAAGATAAAAGAGACCACATGGGAGCTCTAAAGATATTCTACTTTTAGCCTCATTCTTTTACATTTCACTTGTCACCAAACTCAGTACTGTTGTCGGCTAATTTACATGGCTAATGAATACAGTTCTTAATGCAGTCAGTCTCTGCAAAGGCAGTTTTTTTTTCTATTATGTTTTTGTATGTTTTTACCTACTTGGCGCAGAACAATTTGACTTTTCTTCTTTTTTGGCCCCCAAGAAAAATTTGCCTTGCAGCCATGTGAAACAATGAATGCCCACATACTTAACCATGAGACACATAAAATATTAAAATACACATCTGTTTAAACCTTCTACATAAGTTCACATAAAATGCTGTGTAGATAAAAGTGACACCATTAACATATAGTAAAACCTGATGTACATTCAGCCATTACCATTCAACTTAATCATCATTTCTTTTCCTCCGTACTGTGTGCACCATCAATAATTTCCTCACTGAAGTGACAAGAATGTCATTATATATTTGAAATTGCCCACAAAAACAAAGGCATCTACACTACAATATTACACAGCATGCAATCTCTTTGTGTATGAAATTAGTATTGAAAGCTGAAAATTGCGAACACTTGGGCATGCAAAATCACAAAAAGAAACAATTAATCACCGGCTTAATGTTATTATTAGTGAAAAATCTGCCAGATGGACAAGTTTCCATCCAGTAGAGTCCATGAGACTATGCGACTTGGTGAGCCCTTAATGCTCAGATGAAGAGAGAAAGCCCAGAAAACATGGTGGACATGAGGTGGATTCTGTCACTGTAAATCCAGCAGCCAACTACATAGAGAGGGATTTAAAAGCAGGCCAGTGACAAATTCACTAGAGGTCCTTTTTGGTTCTGGCAAAGTGACGAAAGAATTCTGTGTGTTTGTCTATTTTTGTGTGTGTGTGTGTGTGTGTGTGTGTGTGTGTGTGTGTGTGGAAGGGTTAGTGTGTTGTTGTGACGGTGGGTAAATATATGTCTTTCTGAGCACACGGAGGAGCAGATTTGTGAGACAAGCTCGAGCAGTTGCCTTCACAGCAGTGGTGAGATTGGAAGCAAGTGGTTTCTGAGCCAGTGTGACTGATGGCGTCTGTTAGCAGGGGCGGCCGCTGAGAGGACGTCTTGTTCTGGCGGCAGGGGGAAGTTGAAGCTTCCGGAAACTATGCTGTCCTCAGAGAGGCTGCTGAAATGACATGACAAGTCCGGGCCAGTGTTTCCATTCACAGTCCTCTCAACCTTCTGACACTTTTTTTGTTTCCGCCTCTTACTTATTACAAGGCGCCTTAACACTCCTTGCCTTCCTTGTCTTCCTTCTTCTATCACCTCCTTAACACACTGTATCCCTACCACCACAGCTAAGCTGCCTCTATCACAAACAGGCGACTGTCATCCCAATCCAGTCCTGCCTGTTTCTGCTTTCCTCCCAGATGAGGTTTAGAATACCTTTCATAGGTTCACATAGGTACATCGAAAGAAGTCATCTTCTTTCAATGGAACACCTGCTAAATTATATAAATGCAATCTCTTTCTGTGATCTTTCTTTATCAAAGAAACTGTATAAGGTAAGATTCTAAACCACTTTTCATGCAGGTACCAATAATTTTACTTTTCTGAATAATTTCTTTTGACATATGTAAATATAACAACAATACTACTATAAATAATCATCTTTGTTACCCATTGGTAATAGTTTATGAAGTTATAATAGCTGATACAGGTTAAGACATTACATTTGCATTTGTGTTAGTAGAATAAGTACGTTTGAGGGAATTTTTCGAATGCATGTAGTGTCATGTTCTTGTATAGCATGCATGTCATAGGGAGGCGTTAGGGTGGATGGTGTGCACAAAGCACAGGGCTTGTATATGGGGTTAGATCATGTCACATATCAAAATAATAAAACTAACATAACAATGTCTGCAGAGTTAAGTTTTTCATATTTCAAATCTGTCTTCAGCATTTTGGAACTTGCTTTGCAGACAATCAACACACCTTTCAAAGGTTCCACTTACTTTTTGTTAGAGATTTAAATCTGCTCTTTCAGCTTTTGAGGAGTGACTCGACAAGGATTTAAGTATGCAAAACAGCGTGGCTTGATTCCTCCATCAGAGACAGCTTAGCAATACACAAGATTAAAGTTCATTTTTATTAAAAAAACAAAAACAACAAAAACTTAAATACTTGTACTTGACTAGCTTAAAGAGCAGATTCAAATGTCTGAAAAGAGTGTTGAATCTCTTAAGTTAAGGCGGCCGTGTTCATTTCCCGGAATTCTGTGAGATGGTTGGAAAAGGTTGGAAAAGAGTGTGGTGAACGTTTGCAAGTCAGGTTTCCAAACTTTGAAGACACAGATTTGTAACATTGAAAACATTACACAGCACATGTTTTAAGACTTTTCAAAATCTTATTTTCAAACGTATGAATGCCATTTTTCAGTTTTAAAACCTTCAACTTTTTTGAATGTTTTGATATGTATGTCCCACTTAATGCATCCTGTGTGGCAAAGCTCAGACAACAAATGGTTAAGTTCATGTAAAGAGTGTGATTTTGGTTAAATAATGAACACGTTATGTCTTGTGCATTAAGTCACTTTTGACTTTCAAAATTTCCCTAACCTTAACCAAGCACTTGGTGCCCAAACCATGAATAAATTGGGATCATGCTTCATTTGCTACAAGCGGATATTGTATTGACCAAGCAGATATTGTGAAAAAACAGAATTTTTTTTGTAAAACAATCAGTTAGAGATACGCTCAGATTCAACCGTCAACATTTTCTAACTTTGCAGGTACGTTGTGTTGACATAAAATGTAATTCAGGTGGCATTCATTTTCTCTGAAACATGTTTTTTGTTAAAAAATAAACAGTGTATAAACACCATTTCTAAGCAACCTAGTTGTAGCTTCAGAACCCTAATAGTAACATTGTATACTGTATACATTTACAGTGTCTCCTTTCATATTGGTTTTACTTCTCTGATTGTGCTGTTGTATATTGCAAAATAAACTAAAACTGACACTAAGCTAAACTAGTACTTGCAAAAGAAAGTGTAGCCAGTTCCCATCAGTGCAGGATTGTTAAGCCACAGCTGAATTATAGTAAAAACAAATGTCAATTTCCTCTTTTTTTCTTAGGTAATGTCCCTCACTTGAGGTGTGCATCACCACATGTTTACCTGTCAAAACATTTTTGAGGGATCCTGATGAAGCGGAAGAGTAGCAGTTATGGAAAACATCAAAACTATTTCCCATTGGGAAGCCGGTGCAGCTGGTGTAATAATACAACACATGGCACATCCCCACCTGCTTAAGATTTGCTTCAGTGGAGTATCTGACATCTCCACAACTATTTCCTTAATTGACGTAGTTAAGTATGCACCCTCCGTCTATGAATTGTAAATACTTACCGTAATGTAGTGTAAAATTATTATTCCGGCATTAAGAAACAGCCATAATTTGCAGCTGTCAGCTCTGCTGCATATAAATTCCTTAAATTAACTGTTGTTTAGGAGCACTTAAATGGTAACTTTTTCACTGTTTTGCCACCACAAATTGTTTATTACCTCACAGATAAGTTGTCTGAATCCAGTAGTAGTTCCTAATAGTACTTTTAATTGTTAAATTACCCTTATTATATTTAAACTGCAGTTACAATTGATGTATCATAAATCTTTTCACATCTTTCAAACTTCTTAAACATGAGTTCACATATAATGGGCTATAGTGTCAATTCTTAAAATACTATGTGGACTTTTATTCAATGTCAGTTTATTGATAGTATGTTAACCTTCAAAACAGCAGCCTTCTGTTACAGAGGACAGGTCTGGGAAGGGAATGATGGAGAGGGAGGGACTATTAAAAATAGGTTAAGCTTGTCTCGGCACTATTTCTAACAGGCTCAGTTTGTTCCCTCCGGGGTCTCAGTGATTTGGAGTCTGACCCTGACCCTTCTACACACACACATACACACGCGCACACGCACACATGCACACACACACTTCTTCACCCTGAAGATTGCTGTTCACGTCACTGGAACTAAATCACAGTGAATGTACTTGTCGGCTTCACTGGCCCTTAACAAGATGTGTGTAGCTGCTCTCGTCGCACTGCAAAGTGCCAGGCTGAACATGATTTAGTCTCATAGAAGCATTAAAGAAGGGAAGGACAGGTGTCACCTCCTTTATAAGGATGTAACTTCGCTCTGTAGGCCTCCCTCACATGTGATAAAATAAACTGATTAGTTAGTAAAATATGTGCTTGAAATACATACATCTAATTAAGGATTGTTACCTACTCTGTAGTCAGAAGGTGTATTAATGCATGAATGAATGACAAATGGACCAGACACAAAATTGTGTTTTCTCTCCTTTCTTCAGGCCATAACAAAACACAAAAGTTACAAATTTAGATCTGTGACATTCATTTTATTCTTTGACAGCTACCTCTAGACACCCTGGTAAGAAGATGTATTAATCCAACCATAGTTTCATCAGTTAGGTCAACAACAGGGGCATTAGGGATGAAAAGTGGTGTACTTCTCTGAAGAACAAAGACATGCACCATCACCAATAACATCTAAGTGAATCCTGGCAAAGGATGCTCTTACTGCCATCCAACTCAATTCACAAAAGGCAATGGGCCTCATGTATGAAACGTGTTTACGATCTAAAACGCCAATTCCTAGCCGGGCCACTGACCGAGATATTTCGGCTTGTTTTCCCAGCCCCTCTGCTGTCTGGAGACAGGGTCGGGGTGGTGGTCCAGCACGGCAGGGGGGCGGAGGACGCGTGCTCTCCCTTACAGCTGTTGCCTGGCTCTGACTCGCGAATAAATCACAAGTAAAATATAAAAAATAACACTGCATAAACTCTGCTACCGTG
>NC_045733.1:13606561-13606833 GCF_008692095.1 Etheostoma spectabile
AATATAGGTACACCTACATGTAGGCCTGAGAGATTGCAACATAAGCCTGTATATTACTATTAGGAGTAGGCTATACATATGTCAAGGATGCATGTTAAATAAACTTCAGCTGGAGTCCTATTTAATACGGCACAACTGTTAACCACATCAGTGATCTCTTTCTATTCCGTATTCTTCCTACAGCCTAACACCAGTTTTTATGCTGCCAAACAGGACACACGTTACTGCAAATTAAACTGAGATGTCTTGGGTTTCAATCTCCACCTCTGAAA
>NC_045733.1:13606843-13608148 GCF_008692095.1 Etheostoma spectabile
CTTAGCCAGATTACGTCTGGCCATGATTATTCTTCATTGCCTGAAGAGGAACTTACTTGCTTTAGTTTTTGTGATTTTAACATTGTGTACTTTCCTCTTCGAGTGGCTATTCATAATCTAACACCAATGGTAAAATAACAGCTTAGTAGACTGTTCATTTCCAAATAGTTCAGTTTTATTTTTCACAATCATGGGTGTATTGGGAGTTAAGAGACTCTTAAAGCCACACACAAACCAAACTATAGTTAACTAAATGTCAGAACAAGGCTAACACAATTAGTGAGTGAACTGGTAGACATAAGTCTCATCCTGCAGCACTGACAATTTATTTTTTAGTGATTTTAATGGTGAGCATGTACAGGTTAAGAAATGTACCTTTTCCTGAGGCTTTGAATGTGTAACTGAGATTTGTTCTGCTTTACTTCTACAGCGTACATTATATGATAAAGTAGATTGCAGAACAGGAAAAAAATATTCTGTTGAACAGCAACAGTATGCAACATCTCATGTAAAGAGCCCCTATTGTACTCCTTTTCAGCATCATATTTGTACTGTTGGGTCTCCAAGCTGTGCTTGCTCAAGCAGCACCAATGGGCAGCACATTTGAAAAAACTGGGCTGGCTTTCTTAATCAACAACATCATTAATTGAGAAATTTCAAATGGGAATGTGGGCTAGGTGTTTTCAGGCAGTTGAGAAAAAGTGGGAGAGAAAACTCAGTTTTGAGTGAAATGTGTTTTTTGTACTTTATACATCTATAACATACAAAAACTACATAACATACTAAAAGACGGGTACATTTTAACACGTCTCATGGCTGCACAAATGTGGCTTTACCATTTGGTTTGCTGTATACAGGACATATAGACAAATGTTTTCAGCAATCTCTTTTCCCATGTGATCTGGGGGACAAATTTACATTTCAGTATGAATAATTTCATACAATGCAAGTGCATGCTATGGTGTCAATCATCACTATGCACTCAAAACCAAACTTTGGTAACACAGTTTTAACAAAATGAAAAATATCAGCTTCAGACCCGAGGGCAATTCAGCTTGATCCAGATGCGGTCGTCACTTGCAGCAGTATGATGCACCACAAATTATCTAGTTGCCATGGTTGAAAATAGCAGCAATACATGCCACTTTATTTTGCACTTCAACATTAAAATCTTTGATATGCATTGAAAAACACATTTCTCCTTTGATGATTATGACACACCACATGATCAGAGTTGATCGTTTTTGGAGTCAGTTAATTCTCAATATTAATTGTTGTGGTTGGGGCGGCTGACCGTGAGTTTTT
>NC_045733.1:13608158-13611357 GCF_008692095.1 Etheostoma spectabile
TTTTTCGACCTCTCATCTCCGGTCAGCTGCCTTCCTCCCTTGGTCTCCCTCCCTCATCGCCCTGCCTCGGCTTTTCTCTGTACCAGCCTCCAGTCCCTGTGTCCCCCCGTGGTTCTTTGCCTCAGGTCTCCCACGCCTATCACGAGTGCGCTCTTCCACTAGCCTCCCCAGCCTTCCAGTCAGTGTCTTCCTATCCTTGAGGTATTGACTGTTGAACCTGCATATACAAATGTCATGTGTGAACCTCACTGCATCTTTGTGCAGGTTTTTTGAAACTCTATCTCTCTCATCAGGACAGATTCACAAATGCTTTTTTTTTCAACAGGGAATTATCTGCAGCCAATTAGATTGCTCCTTCTGTTTTAGCCAATTTATTTATAAATCCTGAAATACATTTGTGAATCCTTCTCTGTGAATTTATCAATACTGAGACTAATCTGATTCCACAGTTAGTTTGTCTCCTCGGATCTATTGAGGGATTAGACATATTGACACACAGCCTGAGATACAAAACAATGGGTTTACCTGGACCCAGAACGACTTGGGTCCCTGGTCAGGTCTCAATTACAAAGGAATTAAGTATAATCTTGAAGACCGCTAATCAACTGTTTATTGCACAAGTACTGTCAGTCAGTCTGTGTGCCGTGGTCTGTCTTCACCACCGACAAGTCATCCAGCAACATTCTTTGTCTGCCTTGTTTTATAGGGATGTATTAACCAGGTCTACTACAACACTTTCACTCGCACTGACATACACAGAGAATGTAAAAAGTGCAAATTCTGATTTATATCCTTAATAGTCCTTCACAATCAACCCCTTGACTTGCTGAGCGTATAAGTGCTGCTAACATTACTGTACCAGTGAGGTTGGAGTAGGTTATTTATTTCATCTATCAACCCACAAGGAACATCTGATGAGTATAGAAATTAGTACTGTAAATTAGTTACACACCAGTAAATTAGCTGCATACTGACCTATTTGTGGGCTGGTGCCCACAAAATCCCCAGATGCAGCTGAAATACATCCTCCCTCAGACACAGTCTATAACATGGATTTGTGCTTGTAGAGGATTTCCAGGATCAGGTGTAATTGGCTTCAACTGGGCTAACAGCCTGGTGACAAATGCACGGTTGCTGGGACATGCAGCATTGATGATTTAAAGAACACAACAGAATCCAGAGGTTGCTGAATTCCCCATCACCCTTCATCAAAACAAGGAAAGTAACATGAAAGACGTAAAAGATACTGTTTCACACGTTTGTCACGTCTCTATCCCAAATGCTAAACAGAAGATGGAAATTACATTTGAACATCAGTCAGGATAAATAACAATCAATTCATGCTGTAGAAGCAGAACCTAAAAGGAAAAGCTTGACATTTTAAATTTAAATGTTATTCTCCTATACAAGGGATTTGTAACTCTGGAACATTTTTTTTTTCTCCTTTTATCCTTCAGCTAGCTGCATGGCTTGAATTGTTAATATGTGCCACAATAATACAGTAGCACACAAGTAGATAAGCTATCTGGTGGTTTCCATTTGTTTGAATGACAAATGCTCACTGACAAAACTAAAGAATCATCCTAATTTTGTTCCTGCAGTGTCAGTTTCATGACTTGGTTAAAGGTGATTTTATAAAAAAAAACACATCTATGATAAAGAAAAGCATATGGAATATGTGAGCCTTAATTCAACAACAAATTCAAACTAGACCACTTAATGGCACATTCCCTATAAGTTCATTTTTATTCTACTAAAAAATACTATTTATCTTTGACACCAACAACGTGGTAAAACATGGTGCTGTCAGATTCAAAGTATTTAGTTTTAATACAAAGTCCAAAAAATACAAGAAAAAAGTTTTGTTGAATCAACACATATTTGTGTTTTTGTGCCAGAGTGATTGAAATGGCAAAGGCACAGTTACAAATCAATTAAGAAATGAATTTCCCCCAAAAGAAAAGACAGAGGACAGTTCAGTAGACTGAAAGGGAGAGACAGATGGGGAAACAAACCTGCTCTCGTCAGTGTTGCTCTGCAGAGTGTAACATGCTCTGTGTGTGTGTCTTCTTTGGAATGTGTGTCCAGAACATGGGCACAAGCCCTGCATCATAATGTAATTTGCTGCCAAATCTCCTACACCCACTGATAGTCTGCTGAATTTGTGGAGGAAACTGTAAAGCTATTGCTGATAACAAATATGTGAACTACTGGTACCCAGGTTTGGATTTGGGGATTATCCCATTTATTTGCATGGCATAATCATCATATACTGATTAAAGAAGCCCAGGTAAGATCTCATCCTGGGTCCAGGAAACTGACTATGCTGGTTGTGTTCAAACAAATCTAGGACACTAGCCTGTAAATGTTGCAATCTAGAAAGGCACATATTCTACTAAGTCATGTCATGGCCAATAAACAACCAACATTACGTCTTCTATGATGTGCAAATCTGCAAGAGCAAACACTATACAGTAGGGCTCGAAAATTTGGGCACCCCAGTTACACGTTTTTATTAATGTGCATAAAGAAGCCAAGAAAAGTTGAAAGAATCTCAAAAAAGCATCAAATGACAGATTAGACATTCGTATAATATGTCAAAAAAGTTAGATTTTATTTCCATCATTTACACTTTCAAAATAGCAAAAAACAAAACAATGGCGTCTGCAAAAATTTGGGCACACTGCAGAGTTAATAACACCTTGTACTGCCCCCTTTGGCAAGTATGACAGCTTGGAAACGCTTCTTGTAGCCAGCCAAGAGTCTTTTAATTCTTGTTTGAGGTATCTTCGCCCATTCTTCCTTCCAAAAGTCTTCCAGTTCTTTGAGATTTCTGTGCTGTCTGTCACGCACTGCTCTTTTAAGGACTATCCATAGATTTTCAATTATGTTGAGGTCAGGAGATTGTGAAGGCCATGGCAAAACGTTCAGTTTACGCCTCTTGATGTAATCCACCGTGAAATTTGAGGTGTGTTTAGGATCATTATCCATTTTTAGAAGCCATCCTCTCCTTAACTTCAGCTTTTTCCCAGATGGCATCAAGTTATTTTATAGAATCAATTTTTCCTTCTACTCGTGAAATGTTGCCCTGTGCCACTGGCTGCAATACAACCCCAAAGCATGATTAATCCACCCCCATGTTTAACAGTTGAACAGAGGTTCTTTTCATTAAATTCTGTGCCCTTTCTTCTCCAAAAGT
>NC_045733.1:13611367-13611466 GCF_008692095.1 Etheostoma spectabile
ATTCCGGCCAAAAAGTTCTATTTTAACCTCATCGGTCCACAGAACTTGTTTCCACAAAGCATCAAACTTGTCTATATGTTCATTTGCAAACTTCAAACG
>NC_045733.1:13611476-13611576 GCF_008692095.1 Etheostoma spectabile
TGGTGAGGACGTAGAAGAGGTTTTCTTCTGATGGCGCTTGCTTGAAGACCATATTTGTTATAGTATCTCTTTATAGTGGAATGGTGTACCACAACTCCAG
>NC_045733.1:13611586-13611726 GCF_008692095.1 Etheostoma spectabile
TGCCAGGTCTTTCTGGATGGATCCTGCAGTCAAACGTGGGTTTGGACTTGCTTTCCTCAGAATCCTGCAAGCTGTTCTGTCTGATATTTTTCTTGGTCTTCCAGATCTTCCTTTAACTTCCACTGTTACTGATGACAGCC
>NC_045733.1:13611736-13611898 GCF_008692095.1 Etheostoma spectabile
TACATTCCGAACAGAAGATATTGGCATCTGAAAACGCTTTGCTATCTTCTTACAGCCTTCTCCTGATCTGTGAGCGTCAACTATTTTCAGTTCCAGTTTTCTAGACCGCTGCTTAGAAGAACCCACGGTGCTGATTGTTGGGGCAAGGTCAGATGAGTCTGG
>NC_045733.1:13611908-13622010 GCF_008692095.1 Etheostoma spectabile
CCTTAAGGTTGACATCACCTGGTCTTTCCAGACAATAATTGAGAACAATCCGTGACATTGTCAGGTCTCAGCTTTCCAAAGGGGCAATGCATGCTAGAAACTCTGCAGAGTGCCCAAACTTTAATAGACGCCATTTTTTAGTTTTCTGTTATTTTTAAAGTATAAATGATGGAAATAAAATCTAACTTTTTGTGACATATTATCCGAATGTCTAATCTGTCATTTGATGCCTTTTTGAGATTTTTTCATCTTTTCTTGGCTTTGTTATGCACATTAATACAAATTTTTAGCAGCTTAACTTGGAGGACCAAGTTGAGACGGTTAAGACATCAGGTAGGAATGACTCCTAGTCGCTTTACTGAGGGCGTCTTCGAGGGAAGGTGAAAAAGAAATCTCCTCCTCACTACATTTCACTAATTGAATTTTTTCAAGTTCAAGTCTCAATAGTTAAAGGTCCAGAACGGCATTTTAAAATGGTGTACTGAAGCTTTGCTGTATGCTTGAATGGCGTTGGAAACAATCACTGCTAGTGGTTTCATGCATAGCTGAGGCTAACAGCTGCCATTCAAAAGTGAAATAGCTTGCAGACTGAAAGCAAATGCTGTTGCACACTATGTTTTTTGTCAGAATGATCATTACTGTAGTCTTGGGATATGTGATTATTAACTTGTTTTTGAAAGTCATTGTAGCTTAAACAGTTTCCCGCTATCATGACCCATGTGTTCTCCATTTTGCCAAACCAGTGGCAGAAAGGGTGGTCTCTAGCATGCATCTAGGAATGAAATTGCCAGAAAGGTTAACAAGTCATACCAGCTTATTCGAAAACACTAAAATATCCCTTAAAGTAATGCAGTCAAATGATAACTGACTGATCTAGCTTCCTGTTGTCATATATGAACTTTTATTCATGGATAGAACCAAACTTTTTACTTTTTCTGGGTTATACAGTGGACAAATAAAAATGGCCACAGGCACAATGCCATAAAAAGGCTCATTGTTCACGGTTGTATTCACAACAATATACTTAAATATTAATACAAAATATTTACTTGCTTAAATGTGAACCAAACTGGTTCAAACAGTTGTGAGTGTTACAGAAATAACAGAAAGGAAACGGTAGGAAAATGGTTTGGCATTCATTTCCTGAGCCTAACAAGCTTCCTTGAAACAACCTTCATGCAAACGTAATGCTCACTCAACTTTAGTTATGGATGGCTGGTTGCTGACTTCCATGAAACACATTTGTGTATTTGATCCGGGATATAATGTCATGTTCCTGGAGGGCAGTATTTATAGCTGGCATTCTCTGCTGTCAGTGAAAGGTTGCTGAGATAGACAATGCGTTGGAGAGTTCAGACAAGCCTTACGTAGATAAAGAGTCAAGATATTGACCCCTATTACAAAGCTTGTGTGAAGTACTGTATATGTGCAGTACACAGACACACACACACACACTAACTGACACAGTCTGTGGTATATATGCTCCTTAATCCAAATTTAGGTGTTCTATTTAGCCTTTGCTGAGGCTTGTCTATCGATGGACACTCTAAGTTTATCCTTAATCATAAATTTTCTAAGCAAGTATCCAAGTTCTCATTAAACCGTTTTAACTGTCTCCTCAATACGACATCCTCACAACCTCTTTCCAATAATGGCTGTTCTGGGATGTACATTACAGCTACAGTCTGCCTATCTGTTGTGTAAGGGCTCTCTGAGGTATTGAAATGTGTGTCTGAGCCTTGTCCAGGGGCTGCTGATGAAAATGCATGAGGGTGGTTTTGCCCTTCACTTATCAAACTTAGTACATTAGACTGTGTGCTGAATCACAGGGGTGCTAACTTAAGTGTTTATCAACTTTGGATTTAGTGCACCCACAGGAATACGTTGTCCTCACTGAAACCACATACTCTGGTTAAGAGAGTGCCATGACAACTTTCATTGGGTTTGGACCTAAAGCTCCATCGTCATGCAAATCATTTTAAACCAACAACTGCTGTAGCACAGTTTTGGTATTTTGTATCTGTAGCAATAACGGTATGCTCTCATTAATCATTGCTTAACCTGCTAAACTGTGTGAGAAGTGAAGTAAAACATGTTTTATTTATATTTCAGCAGCTGTTAAGACGTCTTTTCCCCCATTTGTCCTAATGCCTCTATAGGTCTTTAAGAGGGAAGACTTCATTCTAATACATCATACCATCACGATAATGATCTCCAATTAGCTTGAATCCATTCAGGGAATTAAATGGTGAAAGGGGACAAAGATCATGCTGTTCTTACGAGTGTGAAGCTGTCAACCCAGTGTGCTAAGCACTCTGATGTCTTTGAAGTGAGTTCAAAAGGACTGTGATTCCAAACTCTTTGCAGTCGACTCCTAATGACTCCCAAAATGATGGCGCCCTTTATAATGCGAGTTTGACCTTTCGAGGCAAAAATGGCCTTTCATTCTCCATGTCCAATAATGGTACCAGTCAGGACAAGTTGTCTCATCTAATCAAATTGTTCCTACATATTTGAATTCTGGAATCTCAGGAGAAAAAAAGCCCACCAAAGGCCGCACTTGATGTAAGTTAATATTTTATCATTAAAATACTCAATAATTAAATTAAAAACCCATTTAATCCAAAATCCTTTCAGGTTTATAATCAAGTTATTAATTGTAAGATAATGAAGTGAAGCTAATCTTTTGTTGCATCAACTTCTGTAGACAAAGTATGAATAGAAACAATTTAATTTAATTTCAGACAAGATAAACCTGGTGTTTACTTTAACAATTAACTGTACTAGCTCTGTCTCTCAGAAATAACAACAGCAGCACAATAAACAAAGTGATGGAGATACTTACAGAAATTACTAGAATTAATTTCCCCAGCTGCAGCAATTCACAGAGCGGGATTACAAACACACTGATTATCATCAAACAATTTAAATAGACATATTTAAACACACCCATGATAAAGATAAGGGGCTAATGCTTTCCAGAGATTGGAGATATAGTAATTGGAGCTAAAATGCCTTTTAAGATAGAAAACAAGTCGAGATCTTTGTGCTGAGACAAATGTAATCTACCACGACAGGGCTGCTATTTGAACTGGTTATAAGCAATGCTTTTATGATAACAATGGGTCAAATGAATGTGTAATGTGAAAGAGGTCAATCATAGCAACAAATCCACAGATAATTATCACACAACTCTGCTGTACAGAGTTTTCTAAAAGATTTTAACTCAGTGTTTTGGTTCAATGTCATTGCTCTCATGCCGGTGAAATTGACTACTTGATTTTTGACTACTTAGTAAACAGCATTTGGGAGCTATAGAGCCAGATATTTTCTTCAGCAATTGGTGGAGACCTACATTTGTTAGGTGCAACACAGCTCCAAATGCATGCTAATGTTGGTCCGTATCTGCTAAATGTATGGTAAGACGATAAAATGTTGTGAATTATGTTTGCACCTTGTTTCTGCTGTTACCAAAAAAAAAAAAGATAGAGAAAAGATACAATCAGAATTTCTATCTGATGCTTTTGTGGAGGGGGTTTACAATTGAAAGTAGTGGGTTCAATCCCCGGTCTAGGCAGGGCCTTTCTGTGTGGAGTTTGCATGTTCTCCACAAAACTGCATAGCGCCCCTTTTATATCTAGTCTTGACATTCAAACACTTCATTTCACTGTTTACCCTGTGTCTGCCGTACAGAAGACAAACATACATGAACTTGACTTACACATGACCAGTGTTACTCTGGCGCTCAATCCTTATGAATAAATAACTATATTTGTGGGACAGCATACCTTGCTAGCCTCACTTAAAAAAAATTCTTTAAGAACAACAAAGAAAATAATTAGTTAATAAGAAAGGTTTATAACTAATAACAATAACAACTTTACCTCCTACACACTCAAAGGCATTCCTCCAGCAGTACTGAATCATAAAAAGCTATAAAAATGCATGAATCTCACCAGCGCTGTATATACATAGGATAGATGAGAGGGGACAAATGGATGGCTGAAGACTGGGAAAACCCATCCAGAACATCACAACCACTTAATGAAGTCCTTGGCTGCTAAACAATTAATACAAGCCTACACTGTATTAAATATGCAATAAAGACTATTATGGCTAAGTGTGGAAATAACAGCCATTCTAGCAAGCATTAAAGTGTCTAGCTCCATTTGAGGCTCATTTATGGAACCGCTCCCATTAAGGATACATTAATACTGCAGGCACAGTTGAAGGGCATTGGATAGTACTCTTCTAAATATTAAAGATGGCTGTCACTGGAAAAAAATATGTTGTCAGCAGGCTGAAGAATTAGGGCTATGTAAATTTCATCACATCCTCTCAGTTAATGACAAAGCAGAGATCAAAATGTCACAAAGGACAAAAAAGCTCTCCATATCTGATTTAAACAAAGTCAGACACAAGATGATTATTTAATGACCTGGGCTCCAGGAAACAGACACACACACACAAATGACTAACTTCACATGTTGTATTAGGCCGTTAACAATGTCACCAAACCTGACACACTTGTACATTTTGCTTGATATCTTTTTTAGAGAACTGTAGGTAGCACAAAATGGAACACAAAAATGTCAGACATCCCACTATATGTAGTCCCTCCCTATTTGAAATAGTAGATTAGTAGTACCTTAGTGAGGACCAGATCATCATATTCAGAATAATATGTTCACATCTACATGTCATCAGGTTTGAGGGGTGTAATCAGATTACTTTGTCTGTAACGCAGTAATGAATCTCATTACTGTTGATAACTCAGCAATCACAATACCGTTTTTGTGCGTGTTTGCGTAGCACCATCACACTCGTCCAAGCAGACAAAACAGAAATAGAAGAGCCACAGCTTAAAACGTATTTTGAGGGGTGGAGGTATGCCCATTACTTCAAATTAGTTGTGCGAAATGACAAAAACTTGATGGCAAAGTGTAAATTGTACCCAGGCCACAAACACTACCCCACCACCACAAACACAGTATCCAATCTAAGTTAGTTGCTAAAGTCCCCGGACCCTGAGATGCTGATGAAAAGAGCATGTTGCGGACACCAGACAAGCAGCCAAGACTTGATTTTCAAAAGCAGGTAAACATAGCAGAAATAAGTGGGCTTGTGGCAGCATACATAAATGAGGAAATGTTGCCTCTTTCCACAGTGGAATTACCATCTTTCTGAAACATACTGGGCAAAATACAAATAATGAAGAGTGGATGGCAGCCAGTAATTCTTGACCAATTTTGTGCGGATTGTTATGGTTTTGGTGTGTGCTTTTGTTTCTTTTTCTCCTACTTTGTTTTTTTTGGTCCTGTCTTGTCTCCTTGTGTTTGTGTCTTAGTTTCTTCCCCGGTCTTGTGTGGTAGTCTGTCTTGTATTCCCCTGAGTGTCTGTATGTGTCACGTTTCCTGTTTTATTTTGAAGGTTGGTCTCTGTCTCGTCTTGTCTCTAGTTTTACTTCTCGCCTGTCTGATTGTCCTGCCCCGCCCTAATGTGATTCACCTGACCTGTTCCTCGTTACCTCTTGTATTTAACCTCTGTATTCCCTTTGTCTCTTGTCAGAGCGTTCTAGTATTTTTGTGCGATGCTGTTCGTCGTCCTGTCGCAGTTTTCCATGTGTTTCCGTGGCTTGTTATCCTCGTGAGTTTTTCCCTGCCTTTGTTCGCTGTTTTTGCCTTTCTTTTTTCCCCCCGGACCTTTGTGAGTTTTTGGATTTGGGTTTTTGGGGACTTTGTTTTAGATCCTGTGCTTCCTGTGTTTGTGTTATTTTTCCCTTTTTGAGTACAATAAAGCCTTGGAAACCCTCTCCTGCCTGCCTGGCCTTCTCTTCTTTTGGGGCCTCGCTCGGCTCAGATTTGTGATACTAAAGAAGATAAGAGAGATCTTCGTTATGTCTGATTATAATATGGGTTTGTGTTAATCTGGGCAAACATGATTTTTTAACTTTGTTATTTGGCAAGTAAATTATGGTGAATTTCAGGTTATGTTATGAAGTAATGTAACTAGTTACTTTCAACAGTGAGTAATGTAGTAAACTAAGGCATTACTTTAAAAAAAAAAAGTAACTAGTAATGTATAATCCATGACTTTTTGAGTAACTACCCCAACACTTCATGTCATACAGTGAGACAAGATGCTAAGCTAACTTATGGTATATTGTAATATATCATATTTTTATATGTTATATTTTTTTTTTACTCCGTTATTTTACACATTACACACACAGGCCTGAAATAGACACATGCACTGAATACAGCTGGGGGGTTTGGTGCTTTGATCAGGGCACTTTGGCAGTGCCCAGGAGTTGAACTGGGAACTCTCCAACTGCCAGTCAACACTTCATAGCTGGTCCGTATGACTCAAACCGATCACCCTCCATTCGGTTACATTTGACATGGATACAATTCAAAACTATTATGCTTATTCAATGTACTTGGCTGTAATGAAATGTTATATATATATATATATATATATATATATATATATATATGTGTGTGTGTGTAGTCAGTAAGTGACACTAAAAAGCTACAACCTCATTAAGTAATATTTAACATTTTACATGATCTACTAATTTACAGTCCATTTGAACAAGCAGTAGGCTACAGTCACTGATGCTATGATATTCAAACAAGTGAGAGCATGCACAGTGCTGGTTACAGGCTTGCCACGTGGGAGTATAAAGGATAAATAATGCAGTAAGTTATGGTCAGGTCAGAGTCAGACCAAAAACATTTAAACACTTTTACAATCCTCTTCCTAACCAAATGAACATGTTACCATTATGCAATGAAAAGTATGAGTGTTTTTTTGTTTTGTTTTTACACTAAACCAACTAAACTAACATTCACCAATCCACCCACACTGCCTCCTACTTTATTATAATATTAAACATACACATGCAGATTTAAAGCTGTTTTACACACAGACGGTAGTGTCTAAGTAATTGATGAGTGGCATTAAAATACCATCAAAACGATTTTACACATTCTGCACACATTAGGAACAAAAGTATGATTAGGTGCACTGGGTGCAAGTGTGACATGTGTGGATTATTAATTACTGTGAAATACATGGTGATAAATTCATATAAATTAAACGTATTGAACAATTGGTAAGCATTACTATCTGGTGTCAGTATATAATTATGAATGTAAGATCAAAATGCTTTCTGCTCTCATGTGTCTTATATACTGTAATCAAGTAATGGCCATGCCTACATGCATAATATGTTATGAATAAAAATTATGAATGTTGATTTTTGGGTGTGCTGTAAATTAAAAAAGTTAAGTTTCAAGTTATGTTAGTTTTGCTGTGGATGTAGACATCAAAAGGATGTGGACATCAAAAGTTTTTAATTTGTGGGTGCCAAATCTTTTCATGTTCACCAATGCTCTTTTCCTTTGGTCTGACATTATCGTTAAATTGTATCATGGACAGTAATCATTATCAGAACCTCATGTTCACCATAGCCCTTCTCGTGGAAATATATCACAGGGACTGCCATACGTAATAAGTGCAAAGAGTAATTGAATTTGATCATATTCATCTTCATCACATTAGACTTTGGACAGAGAAAAAGGAAATGTGGAGCCCATCTTTCAATGTCCAACTAAAATTTCTCAAAAAAGGGAAAAGGGGCAGGAATGGGGGGGGGGGAAGCCATTTTCACCTTGCTGTCATTCGGCACGATGTTTAAAAAGGGCATCGCACTTAGAACTATTTCATTTTGTAAACTTGGAAATTGTCAGATTCAATTATTAATAATGTTTAACATGATGGGATTTCACTGGTTTATACCAAAGGTCAAAACACTCAACGTATTAGCATAGTTTTTTTCTGTCATTAATAAATGTTTCATTTTGCAAAGGTAAAAAGAGCAGAGAAATCCCCACGGACTCCCTGCAATGATGCTAACTGGCATGTCATTGAACACAATGTTGCTCACCTTTTTCACTGGGACAGGGAGAGGCACAGTTAGGGGGAGATGGGGTGCTGCTGACTCATCTGTTGTTAGGTCTGCTAAAAGGGGAGGGACAATGATTTAATATGAACATCTTGCTAAACGTTTCCCTGCACTGATTAAATGGTGATCAAATGTAGCCTAACACTAGTCTGTAGCTAGCTAGCTTATTTTACTATGGACATTGAGCCAACAGGTTAATACCACTCACAGACTATACTACCCACCTTTCTTGGTGAAAAACTGGGTTACAGTTTGACACCCTTTCCTTTGTCTTTCCTCTCTCTCTTTTTCTTTTCACTTTTTTGAAAACCAATTTTTGATTTAACGTTACTTGGCAACATTACGGTCACTGTGGTTCTGGGTATCTACTGAATGCAACTAAGGCAGGACCAAACCATTTCATGCTGATACAGGAGGGTGGTTGGTCATGGACCCTGGAATTGTCCTAACTTTTCCCCCCTATACGGCGCCCTGCTTAGGGACTCTTGCGCACTCACGGAAGCGAAAAGTATAATTTTGAGTCATTACTTCTCACTTCCTACTGAATAGACATCCCATATAAAGATTGAGGTAACATTTGTTATGATACAGGGTACTGAGCATGCAGATGTACAAAATTATAATTAACCTAAAATGCAAAAAAAAAATATATATATACACGGAGAACAACTTTTATAGGCTCTATCTAATTTATAAACATGTCCATCCAACACAGTTAGGTGCATGAAATGGTATGAAAAAAAGAAAATTGTTAATAGACAGCTAAATCACAAACTCAGAAAGTGTTAAGGATGTAACTCGACAATATTATGGCAAAAGAAGATCATTAAACATGCCTGATCTAGAATCTGTTTCAAAGTGTACATAAAACCTTTTTTTAAGTCACAGTGGGAGAGGGAACGGCAGAATTGAACCCCTTAGAGCCTGAAAGTATCTCTGGTCAAGGAAGAAAAAAGAAATTAGGTTAAACACCTTACGAGAGTGTATAAATATGAGGTAATCGGTGGGAGATGAAGTGGATCATCAATTCTGTAGTATGCCCCTCACAGATCATCATCAAAACCTTTGAGAGATTTGCAATGTTAACTCAGAATCCAAAAGAATTTTATAATTTCTATATGTGCCAAACAAATCACGTTGTGATCCACAACCAGCAAGATAAATAGAGTAGGAGAAGTCAAATCGATGGCCATAAGGTTTCCTCTTGAGTGTTTTGCAAAAAGCATCCACAATGGTGGTGTAGTTAGAAAAAAAGTTAACAAAGCCCTGCATTTCTCATTTCGCATGAGATTTTCAAGGAAACACATATTTTTTCTTTTCTTATCTTCATCATAAGTGAGGGCGCAGTGAGTAACATAGCATTTTCATGTCCAAGTCAATGTCAGAAAGTTTGGGTGTGGTCTAGACAAGACTGAAAGAAATGCACTTACATTCAAAACTCGTTCGCCTGTTTCCTTTGTCTACTTGTTAGTTTGAACTTTGACTTTAGAATTTAGAAAAAAGAAAAAAAACACTTTTCCTCAATGTCCAAAATGAATCTCTTGAATTCTGGTAAGAATCCACTGTAGATAATATCAGTTCATTTTAGTGAGTGATGATGCATCCTACTGTTGCCATGGTTTGTGTGGTCAAGCCTTTTCACCTCAGTGGACCGACATCTCTGAGATTGAATTGACTCTACATGCTAATGCAGCAAGAGCTTACTCGAATACTAGCTGCTTAATTCAAATAAAATGGTAAAATACGCATTGGCACCGCACTCCCACTTTAAAGTAAGCAGCTATTTACCAGCTGGCTTCTTGTAACCCTCTGAAAATAAATATAACCAAATGAGTACATCTACTTGTTCAAGAACAAGGTAAAAGTAAGTCATGCTGAAGCCTGTGGAAGTGTTGTAGGGTGACACACAACAAAATAAACAAACACAGTATGCATTATGTTACGTGTTTACAGAAAATACAAAAAATAAAAACAAAATTACAACAGTACTCAATCAAAACATAGCAATCAAACATGAGGAACACAATCACCATGTTTTGAATGCTCAAATCATGTTTCCAAATGTAACAATAACTACATGTAGAAGGTGCTTTTATAGCTTTTTTTATAGCACTTGAATTATTATTTTATTTG
>NC_045733.1:13622020-13632131 GCF_008692095.1 Etheostoma spectabile
CAAATAAAATAATAATTCAAGTGCTTCAATCCTGCAGAGTTTTCTCTATCAGACCATTGAAGGAGTACTCAGTCTAGTGGGTTTCAGACAAGTATGAGTTGACCAAACTCATAACCCTTGGTCATACTGCGACCAGGCAATGTTAATGAAATAAAATATATGTGTGTGTGTGTGTGTGTGTGTGTATGTGTGTGTGTGTGTGTGTGTGTGTGTGTGTGTGTGTGTGTGTGTTAGGGTTAGAGAGTGTGTCTGGGGTGAGGGAGAACAGTTACTCTCGTAGACAGTGGATAGAGATGATCAAGGGAAGGGATTTAAATTATGTTAGTTTTCAACCCGGACTTACCCACATACACACACATCACAGTGTTTCCCATACACAGGTTACAGGTAGATTGAAACCCACCCAGGTAGATAAATCTGTATAATGGAGTCAACTGGAGCAAACAGCTAGCCGGTGCAAATCGTTACTCACCGAGCCTTCAGTCCAGTCCTCTCCATGCCCGTATCTATTAACTGTGTTTATGCAATCAAGCTTGAATAAAACCTTTCATTTTATTAACTTGGCTGTAAACGTATACCGAGTTGTTTGTATGACACAAATCTGATCAGATCTTAATATGTGCAACACAGACATGTATAGTACAAAACAACAAATACTGTATAACATTATTAGGATCCCCAAATCATGGATTAAAACAATTAAAAATAACAATGATCTTTAACAAACAAAGTGAACAAGAATTAAATTTGGATACCCAGCCATCACACGTCAGGCTGTCATATCCTCCTCACCACACCACACACTAAATTCTCAACCTTGTGGAAACACTGGCGCATGCAAATTCTATGTGTACACACACACACACACACACACACACACACACAACACACACACACACACACACACACACACACACACACACACACACACACACACACACACCACACACCACACACACACCCACCACACAACCCACACCACACACACACACACACACACACACACACACACACACACACACACACACAGGGGTACATTTTAATCCAGTCTGTTACACAGTACTTTCTTCTGTTGTTCATTTTACTCTCTGTGTGGCACAAAGCTCAATTTATTTATTTTTTTTGTCAATACTTAATTATTCTATGGCATATTGTTTACGATGTATTCATTATAATGCAGCTGATACCCAGCTGAATGTGACACTTGGAGATGCTATTTTGTTGCTTCTTCTAAATTGCTCTTCAATTATCATAAAAGCAGAGTGTTCTTAATAGTTCTGCATTCCAGCAAAATATTAAGTGGAAATATACTGTAAGTGAACTCAATAGAAAACTTATAAAACCCGCTGCATGCAATTTTGTAAATTTGGGAATATTGGTATTAACCTACTTTCTGTAGAATTCTCTTTTATAAATTGCTGATCACTTGAAACTATGACAGTATTTTATCTATAATGGAAAACAGGCAGGTTTTGTCAAGAAATAAAACGTCTTGATGTCAACTTGAAAATATATATCCAATCTCTCTATCCCACCTGAAAAGCCAGACAGTGGAACAACTATAACCATGACAGATGAGGTAGGGAGAGGACTGCAATGGCAAATGATCAGCTCCTTTCTCCAGGGACAAGGGATTGAGATCGAAAGAGAAATGACATCCCTGAGAAGGATGCTAAATACTTCCCTCGCTAGGATGTGAAAAACTCTAGAGTTGCAGACTAAATGTTCCTCTTTGCTGCTGCATTGGAGCACAGAGCATGCAAGGTGGCGCATAGAAAGACAGCTTTAAGATATATTTATTAAGTACATTTTCTAATACAATTTTTTTTTTTCAAATGGAGATGTTGAGCTTAAAGTGTTTTCTTAATCCCTAAACCATGGAGGCCCGTCATGTTTCTCTCTTTTTGTCTTAATTTACCTACTTAATCTTTAATTTTAGTAAGCGTACCCTTACAATTAAGGAATAATTAACTTTAAATTATGCATTCACTATACTTCATGCATGGACACTATTACCAACAGGTTCAATATACTTGTTTTATGGCTATATTGTTTTCGGTTTGGTGCAAAATACGTGCAGTGCCTGACCTTGGCTTTCTGCCATATACTGCATGCACCCAAAGTCCACCTAAACAGTCTTAACGGCCAAAACAAACAAAGATGAAGCTAAAAGTTGGTACTTGTTAAAGGGCTACTATTATACAATTTTTTTTAAGATTATACTTGCATTTTTTACTTGTACCACAACATGTTCACATGCTTCAATGTTAAAAAAACAACTGCCCATGGCTGCTACACCTGTATTCACCCTCTGTATGAGACACTCTGTAGGAGCGCCTGTCTCTTTAATCCCTCCTCCCAAAAAAGCGTAATCTGCTCTAATTGGCCAGTGCGCTTCTTGAAGTTCAAGCTGGGGCTACTGCAACATAGTACAGTACAGAGTATTGCGTGACGTTTTTATTTTTATATTCAGAAAACAGAAAAAATGTAAACATAACATTTACGAACAGTTACAAACAACACACTGGGACATACAAATTTGTCCCAGGGCACAAAATCACAGAGAAAAAACGGAAGGGAGGGAGACAAAACACCACATGCAGAAAAAGACACACACACAGACAGACACATGACAAGGGACCAATCCCACGTGCAAACTAAAGAAAAGGCTACATCATTGCCTTCAAGGACTCAGCAATGCTGTGCCAAGTCCCCAAAGTCTTTCCCGGGGCTCCACCCACATGAGCCGTCAAAAGTTTCATGTATGTGACATCCAAAAAAGAAAGGATCCATGAATGAACAGATAAGTTTTTGAGCTTTAGAAAGCTGAAAGGCTGACAAGTCATTCAAAATCAAAACATTGACAGTAACAGGCACAATAACATTAATCAAGGTGGACATTTTGGATGCAACATTGTTCCACAACTGACCAACAGGAGTGCACTCCCAGAACATATGAAGAAATGTTCCTTGAGCTTTAATTGGGCAGAAAGTGCATAAAGGGCTGTTAATTATTTTCATATGATGCGTTTTCACAGGGGTGAGATATATCTTATGAATGAAATTGTAGTGAATCTGTTGATGATCTGGATTGCGTGATACTTCTGGAATGTTAGACCATATATAATGGCAGTCGAGAGCGGGGTCTGGGCAATCACATGTCCAGATCTTCTCAATAGAAGGGCAGTGCGGCCAGATATCACAAAGAACTGATAAAGCCTGGATACCGTACCACAGTTCTTAGGCTGCACAGTAAATAACTTCCAAATACGATGGATGGGCAGAGGCATCTGCCAGCGGACACCTTGTGCGTTGAGTGCCGACCTTTAAATGAAGGTAAAAGAAAAAAGAGGAACGTGGTAGACTAAATGCAGTTTATAAGTCATAAAAAGGTAACAAACCAACCTCGCCAAAAATGTCTTTTAGGCAATGAACTCACAATGGCTGTATGTTTCAGCTAATCTCCAATTTTTGATAAGATGTGAGATAATGGGGCCAAAGCAGAGCTGGCACTGTTTTTTCGAAACATTGACAAAGAGAACGTCATGGAATGACCAAGGCTCTGTCACAGCACTTTCTAAGGTACGCCTGCAGACAAACACATCTGAGAAGTGAGAAGGGTCTTAAAACAAAGGACCAAAAATGATGTTTAAAGTTGGGAACTGAAAGGCCACCATACTCTGCACTGTAAAGTAGACATCTAAAGTCGCGAAATGGCCACTTACTTTATAGTTAGTACTGTAGTGTGCTAACTTTAGATTGTAGTGGAATGAAGCATAATTTTCTACCGTCAAAAATGTTAGTTAAAGCCTTGTGAACCAAACGTTACCCAATCAGACATGTTTCAGCAGTAATGTGACCCGGAATTGGGGAGAATTTAACATTGTCAGCCAAGATGACATTGTTTACTGCCGTTAGCCATGTAGCTACTTTAGTTACCACTTAACACTAATACAATACAGCACCAATTTCTACAGTCATCTACAGCAAACAAAAGGCTTGAAAAATACATTTGTTTGTTTGAAGATATAATTTAAAATGTGGTTTAAAAATGTTATGTTAGTAGTATTTGGTTTGAATGAAACCAAATAGTACTAACATAAAATCTTTCAGGAGTAATTTAACTCGGAAATGGAGAGAATTTAACGACACTGGCAGCCAAGGTGACATATTTTACTGCCGTTAGCATGTAGTTACATGGGACAATGTTCACACTGCAGTTGCTTAAAAAAAGACTCCAGTCTTGCCTACTTGGAGCGGATGACCAATCATAGAAGGCCAGCTTAGAGTTGCGTAACACTTAGTTGAGAGTAAAATAAACTGTTAAAACCGGAGAGTTCAGAATAATTGGAAATCTGAGCGTTTTAGCTCACAGGGATTTGTCTAAAATACGTTTACCCCATTACTTGAAACTTTAAAACGATAACCCAACATTATAACATTGGGGACATGACAGAAAACAAGTAAAAGCATAATATGTGACCTTTAAGTTCATAAGTGTGTCCTAGGTTGGCTACGGTCCAGCTGGTCTGCATCTTCTTGAATACTCCCCAGCTGCAGCTTGTTGCTCTTGAGTATTTAAGGCAGTGACTTCAACCCCCTCTTTTTGGTTTGTCAATTTTTCATTTTGCTCTGAAAAGGGAGAGATGGGTTGAAATTCTTACTTTGCTGAAAGTTATTTCTGCTGCTTGCCTCTGTGTGGTTTAACTGCTCTTCTCAGTCTCCCACCAGTCTTCTCATGTGGCTTACCACCAGCTGATGATCACTAGACTCAAGCTTGCACTCCTCAGTTGCCTACAATCTTTCTCAGCAGTGTTCCACTCCTTGTAGTCTTCAGCCTGTCCCCCTGCTGCCTGCCGACCTTCTCCTGTATAGCTCCAGTTACTAATTTCCTCGAAAGTTACTCTGTGTCTGCGACTGAGTCCAGAGAAAAACCCTTTCAAAGCTCATGAAAACACAACAACATTTTCACTAAAAGGTCCTTACTGGAAAGATTAAAGATTACAATTTAAACTTTAACTCACTACGACTACAACTTACGATATTTCACATCACAATTGTATAATATACAATATACAGTATATCTTGCACAAATATGTTTGTGTGTTTATAGATGAAAATCTCTAAGGACTCCTCCTTTTCTTCACTTTCTTCCCTCTGAAAGGAGGCTTCATAGAATCTGCTAATTTATTACTAACGCATAATGGGCCATATTTTAACGATCTAAGCACACGGCATGAAGCGACTGGGGTAGATGTGTATAGGGCGTGTCCAAATCCAGTTTTGCTAGTTTGACAGCGAAAAAGAGGTCAGTGCGCCGGGCACATGGTTCAAAAGGGTTGTACTTAGTGTCTTCATTAATTAATAGGTGTCTTTTGGGCATAACATGCAATAAACCAATTAGAGTGTCATCTATGATTCATTTTTAATCTTTTGCTTGTGTGTGTGCTGCTGTGATTCCCTGTGTGTGTGTGTGTTTATAACAAGCATAATGTGTGCGTGCTGTGCAAGAGCGCATTTTACTAATGCACTGTTAAAATAACAATGAAATGCTGCATTACTGACCTTAGACCTGGTTTTTGTTGGTCAATGTCGCGATCACTTCCCGCTGCCGCAAGATACCAATACGCCCAGAACCTGAACTTACGACACACAAGACCAGCATGCCCATTTAAACATAAATAGCAATGCAGGTGCATTTGCTATTCAAACGACGTGGGCGCTGGACGGGAAATTAACAAATGCCTCGGTCTTAAAATAGCAAAGACTCTTGCGTCGGTCTATGCGCCGCGCTGGGCCAGGTGCAAGCATAGGGCCCTAAATATTTTACCCTACCTTGTATATTACTAAAGCTGAATCAACACCTGTAAAACGGGTTTAACAAAAAGTGAACATCATAACCATAATTAAGGTTGTATTTTTGCACAACTGCTGTATGAGACTCCATTAATATTTCAGCAAGGTGTACCTAATAAACTGACAACTTAGTGTACGCTATATTAATCGTAACTGTCGTCATGATTTATTGTAATAAATACAAGACGACACCAAGGTCAAATGTTAGTAACTGCTTTTTTATTGATGTTAATTGGCTTGCATGAAGCCTTCCCCCAGAATGAAGGGGTCAAACATCATTCTGAATAACAAAAAAACTTTAAAAAGGTTTGTGTTACATCAAACGTGGAGATCCTAATTTTCACATTCAAAAATTTTATTACATTTTTAGTAAAGCGTTACATAATATATTAGTTTTCAAATCCTTCATATGTATACCTTGTTGTACCAAAACCCAGGTTGAGTATTTTTTTCTTTTCGTCTGCTCTCAGCTTTCAGCATGAAAAAATAAGTCTAAGTTACAAAATGAATTGATGCCTCTAGTTGAATCATTTGTGATGTGTTCAATAGTTTCTGTTCAGAGGACTGTTAGAAACCAGTTTACCAATGTAGGGAACATACCATCACCACAGTTTCACCTTTGTAACTGTCACATAATAGTGTAATCTGTCCAAAGGTGGAGAACGTAAAATGGCCATATCTGCGGAGGTTTCAAAATATTGTTCCTCTAAAATCCCAGAATTGGACTGATTTCATGGTGCGTCACCCTAGATATGCCAATGGAGCGTGAAATTGAGTCACTCAATGTGAAAACGAAGAAGAAGAAAAAACTTTTCTCTATCCATTTTCTCTGCAGAGAAGCTCAGAGACTTTTTCTTTCCAGTATGCTGGCACTGCTTTGGTCTTAAATTTCCAAAGCAACCAAGTGAAACAAACCTTTACATTCTAGACAAAAACAGCAATTTCACATAAAAGAAAGTGGATGACATTTTGCAGCTAATCAGCGAGTACATGGAAGTAAGTAATGTTGTTATTCATCATGAAGCATGGGGAAAACATGTGTCTCAGTTGATGGATGCATTTGATAATGTAAGTAAGATTGCTGCAACAGGTGTGATCAAAACTGCATTTTGTTTCTGAATGATATACGTTTTAATGAACCAGATGTCAAAACACTATTTAGGTACTGCTGAATAATATGTTCTAATTAACAGGATGTCATCATTTCCCTGCAAAACTACCACAGCAGGTGTAGCAGAGCGTAGTGTATTTTACTCTCTGTGCGGATGTGGTACATCCCACTGTTACACCCCATCCACTTTTTGTACCCAGTCAAGGCCCAGTACATGGCCAGGATGTCAAAACACTACTTGGGTTCTGCTGAATAATATGTTCTAATTAACCAGACATCATAATTTCCATGCAAAACTATCAAAGCAGATGTGGCAGAGCATAGTGGATTTTGCTTTTTCTATGGTTCTGGTACATCCTACTGTTACACCCTCATCCACTTTGTGTGTGTGTGTGTAAAAACTGTTTTGCAGCACCACCACAGCGTTGACACATGCACATAATTTCCACTTGCTCCTGCGACACAGATACAGGAACAAGTGACTGTTGGATTTGAATACACTGTGAAATTAGTTTGAAAGGTCTAACTTTATTTTTATTTTTTGGTATAGTACAACAACTAACTGTCATCTACATCTGTGGGTGAGCTTAAAGCTAGCAACACCTCCTGTACCTTCATCTGTCAAGCAGCAGGCGCTTGTCCAAAGTATCAAGCCTGTAAAAAAAAGAAAAAAAAGAAATCATCAAAATTCTGCTTGCTTGCAATTTTGTATTACCATTGTGCTTTTTATGATGTTCAAGGTAAATGTGAATACATTTGGTCTAATATGGGTTAATTTCATGCATGTTAAGTGTTTCTGAAAGTAAATTAAGTTATTTGTATCTAATTTAAAACAAGCATGCCAGAGTTTGATAAATAGAACACAGTTAATGGAGACTATGGAGGAGGCTTGCTCCAAGAACCATCTCATCTACACAACCATTGTCCCTCAGCCTCAGAGAAAACAGATGGCATTGGTTTCTGTGAAGCTGATAAAAGGAATGACAAAAAAGCAGAACAAGAAATGCATTAGTGAACATTTAAGGCAATGGAGAAATAATAACTTTTTGTAAGAATAGTTTGGTACACTTAAAAGGATGATGTGACAAAGTCTGATCTTTTATCTTTCAGGGCATGAGACAGTGACTTAATTAACAAAATAAACAAGACAGCAAGTTACAGATCAGGCGGACAGTAAATGACTCAACAAAGACAAATAAGCAGAAGAAAATAAGCAGAGATGGGAAAAGTACTCACTTTCCGTACTTAAGTAGAAGTACAGATACTTGTGTTAAAATACTCTGGTAAAAGTCAAAGTACTGATTAAACTTCTTTACTCAAGTAAAATAACAAAGTACAGGCTTGGAATTTACTTAAAGTATAAAAGTAAAAGTAGCCTTAAATGACAACAATATTTTTTGCAAAGCTACCTGGAGCACACAAATGTTACTAGAGAGACGCTGAGGAACTCAGTGACATGGAGGGTACGTCTTTATATGGCAATGGCTACATTTTAATGGATGTCTGCCAATAGCCTAAAACATAACATATATGATTATTATTATGACAGACACTGGACTCCAGGTTAATAAGATTCTGACTCATTAGCAAGATATGAATTCATTTGTTATCTGTAAGAATTCACAGATCATTTCTATTTTTAATCTCCCCCCTAACATGTAAATGAATCTACATGTATTGCGTGTGCTCAAATAGGCTTCTGGAAAGAATAAAGGATTAAATATGATAAACAAACTGACTAAGGAGGAATTCCCAGCACATTGCCAGGAGTCTTCTTGATGCCTACTGTTTACATCTCTTTCAGATAAGGTCGAGGATGATGGGAATGTATTGCTGCTGTGCTGCCCTTTTTTCTTCATTTCAATCATGTTGCCATCCATACTACATGTGCTAACGTTAGCGCCATCCTACTACTATGTGCTAACGTTAGCGCCATCCATACTACTATGTGCTAACGTTAGCGCCATCAGCCTCAATGATTACTGTAATGAATGCTGAATCTGTTGATTTATCTTAGTCGTGCGTCAAATGCAACGTACAGTAGATATATTCCCATCCATTTAGATTGAATATGGTTTGATGACATAAACAATAATAACAAAAACTCCGTGAAATGATGTGAAAGTGAGGACTAGATTAGGACTGGAAAGCTGATTCTGGTGTCCAACTTGGCCCCAGTGTATCTGTTAAAACAGACGGAGACAACTTCCTCTAGCTAAGTTCCATCCACTTGTCAATTGAATTACAGAATCTGAAGTTTGGTAAAAAAAAAAAAAAAAAAAACTCATGCGAATAGAGCTGGTGGAAGTGTTGATGCTTCATGAAGACCAACGTGTAACCCAGCTAACATGTAAGACCACACCAAACCCACGAGCTAACAGGTGAGAGCACACCAACCCACTAGCTAACTTACTTTAAATGTGCAAGAACTATAGTCCAGTAACAGGCTAAGTGAACTGACAACATGAGTTATACAACTTACAGTTCTCAAAGACTCACACACACAATCTCAGCTGGTTATCCTCCGGACAGCTTGTCTCTTTTCTTTTCTCTCACTTTTTTCTCCGTGTGGCCGCGCACACCGCTCGCGGTGTGTGGCGCGTGTCCGCGCTATTCTCCGATAAGACGACCACTTGTACAAAACTAAAGTAACGAGCCAATTTTGTAAAATGTAAGAGTAGAAAGTACCATATTTGTGTTAAAATGTAAGGAGTAGAAGTAAAAAGTCGCCACAAAAATAAGTAGTAAAGTAAATTAAAAATATCAGAAAAATCTACTTGAGTACAGTAACGAAGTATTTGTACTCCGTTACTTCCCATCTCTGAAAATAAGGAATGCTTTCTCTCGTGCAGTGGTTATTTGGGAAGCACAATGGCCTCGGTTGAACCCTGCCCTTGAATTGTGAGATTAATGTGTTGTGCAAAGCAGACTTTTTGGGCCCTTTTTCAAATGGGTACAACATTTACCAAGGATGCCCCTGAGATGGGGCATGAAATGGGAGGGTAGGTCCCATGTGGACAAGCATTTTGTTGGGTTTACGTCACCTACTCTTCCTATTACAACTATGGCATATTGGTGTCCATTAGACCATCTTAAAACACAAAATAGTTGCAGACTTGTTACGGGGGGTATGAGGATTGGACC
>NC_045733.1:13632141-13642634 GCF_008692095.1 Etheostoma spectabile
GAGGAGGAGGCAGGCAGGAGTAGGAACACAAGTGGTTTTATTGTCCAAAACACAACGTAAATCTCGATGTAACGAATATCCAGAATCCAAGGAGGAAAAGGAAAACATCCAAAAAGCTCCAAAAACAAACCATAACCAGGTCAGGGAACAGACGAAATCAGGAACACTGCAACAAGGTGACGTAGACAGGTGAACAACCAGAATGATCCGACAAGAGACAAAGAACACCTGGGTAAAATACAAGAGTACCGAGGTAATGGGAAGAACAGTGAGATCAGGTGATCACATTAGGGCGGGGCAGGGACAATCAGACAAACAAAGTAAAGCTAGAAGACTAGACAAGACAAGACAAGACAGGAGGCTGACTACCAAAATAAAGCAGAAGCATAACAAACACACACAGGGAAACAGACTAGGGAGAAAACCGGGACGAAAACACAGGGAAGGCCCAACCCACAACAAGACTAACATTTGTGTGAGGACGTATTTTTGTGTAAACCCCAGTTTTTCTACAATCCTAGTCCAAGACAGTCCCACAAATGTCAATACCATTTCTCAATTTATCATCCAGACTTCCACGATCAATCATGTCAAGTGCTGCACTTCTTAGGTCAAGCAGCAATGATGCAGAGCACCCAAAACAATCTGCATTCATCTGGCCCAACCTTGACCTGGCTGATTCTCCAGTTCTCTCATTGTTATGTAACAGTGATTGTTTCCCCCCATTTCCTCTTTTTGGAGAAACACGTACTACAATATTAGACATTTAACAGCATTGTGTTAAAATGTTTTAAGGAAAGATTAGGTCATCATAAAATAGTGTCTACAGCGTCAACAACCACTTTGTTCTGACAAATTGAGTGCCTACAACAGACTGAAGGAAAGAGTAGAACAGAGGGTGCGATCTTCTGATTCTTCCAACAATAAAGGTAAACAAGAACACCTGTAGAAATGGTGTTTGCATGTAATTCAATAATTGAATAAGTCACAACATTTGCAATTGACTTAAAACATTGGTATTGACTAAGGGAAAAAAGGACTTGACCATTTTGCTCATAATAAAAAAAAACAACACATGGCAGCTTTACTGTTGTGTTTATAAATTTTATTGATTACTGACAGAGCCCTTTAATAGCATTGAGAAAAATAACATATAGTCATTTGATTGACTTGTCCATTTTCATCTTAAAGTCGTAGCTGAATCTATGTCCTTTGCTATAAATTCAGATGGTGTTTCTGTTTCTGCCCTTTTTTTACATTTGGAACACAGATTGTGCCTTGAAGACTCTCAATGTGAGATGCTGCAGCGCAAAATGCTAGTCCTCCCCTCTGACACCAACACAAAGTCAGGCCTCACTGATGAGAGAGGCAGAACAGTGAAGGCACTGCTCAGGAGAAAGACAATAGGATGTCATTTTGGTTCTTTTGAGCCGCATCGAGTCATCTTTGTCATCAGAAAATACCCTAAAGTACATTTATTGCTGCTGCAATCTCTCACCTGACAAAGCCTGGCAGTCTGCACTACAATTTGTGTGCAATCCCAGAAGTGTTCTTGGCACACAGAAAAGAGCCAGTGAGGATTAACTGTGATGACCACGCTGGGGCAAAAAGGGGAGCACTTGATCAGTGTGCCATCAGATAAAAGTGATCCTTGACTGTCATTTTACCAGCTGAAGAAGAGTGTATGAGGAGCACGGTTGCTGCTGCCCTTTTTATACTGATAGCCCCCATTAGGTTGAACATGCTCATCCTGGTCCACTGAGCGCATACATACCGATCTTCGTCTGCAGAGAAACTGACATAAGTGCTTCTGTGCACTTAAAGCTCTGAATTACAAGACAGAACGTGTGAAAAAGAATTTAAGACAACAGTCTTGTTGTCATTGTGACACCACATTTCTGTCCAATCCCAAAGCTTTGTTTTCCCAATCATCTTACAATAAAATATAGCAAAGTTCATGACCCGTAGAATTAGACAAAATCCTCTATTATGTGTTGGTCAGTGCATGGCGATGCCAACCTTTCACACAGCTTCAACTTTACCCGTGGCAATACATTAATAGAGGTTGTCATCAGTGTCTAGTCAACGTTAAAATGCTTCAGTGCTACAGCATCAAAATCAAAATTACAAATGAATCTTGGTTCCTTAATATCCTATCGCATTGCCTGTAAGCTCCAAACCTTAACATCGCAGCAGTGTGGTAACACCACATTGTGGCTGCCACTGAAACCTGTCTGTAACACATGCCATCGCTCTGCTTACTATCATGAACCTCAGAAAACACACAGATGGTCACACAGACAACTTGGCGCACCTTCTAGCTGAGAACGAAAAAATGGAAAAATATGAACATTTCATTACTGTGTCATTTGGCAAAGAGATGATGATTAAAAAGATAAATGTCCCTTTAACGGGTTTGTTTTGTGGAGCATGGATAGTGTAGTTATTAACAAAACAACATACACATTTCTTTGTCATCATCTTCTAGGGCTAAGACGATTACCTATGACTCACTCACAATGACAACAATGGAAAGTATTGTTAGTTAATTAGTGCAAAACTTTCAATAACATGTCTTAAGTTTACTTGATGGTATCCATAAATCTGTTGGTTTAAATGGTTAATGCTACTGCTCTTTGCCGTTTGATGAGAGGTATACAAATGTCAATACTGTGCTGTCAAGAACAAATATTACATTTACAACACATGTATGCATAAAGGGATATTTCACCGCTAGAAATATGAATATGTATTAAATTTGGTTAAAAAAATGTATTTTTTGTTCATGTGGATAAAAGACAAAAAACAACTCCCAGAATGCACTTGCTTTGCTTCCCTACGAGTCCACTCTCAAGCCACGCCTAGCGGTTACAGACATAAAAGACATTGAGATAGTCAAGTCAACTCAAATGTGTTTTATTGTCCTTTCAACCCTATACTGTAAACACAAAACAATTTTTCACCGTGGTGATACATAAGTTGTGTTACACATTCAAAATATATAAAAAAATACGTTATATAAAAAAGTGTCCGTGTTAACACAGCCCACCTCCATGAGTCTTACCCGTCAGAGCAGAATCTGCTTGGAAGGCTATCAGACCTGGTTGCTGGATAATCCGGTACACTGTTGTTCAGCCATCTTTCCACAAAAACACAACAGTCTGAACTAGCGTTGGGAGTTTCATTGAACTTGGATCCAGTTTGTTGTCTAAAGAGCAGACAATTGCAAGCAAGATGGACAGGATAGGTGGCCGGCTTGTGTTAGATTTCCACTTAGCTCGAACTCCTGCCCTTGTTCGGCTTTTCCAGTTTCACGCACACAGTTTTTGATGTCTCCTTACCCTGCAAGCGGCATTGGGTGACACCGCAGGCTGAGGTACTGGTCTCCGTAGCAGGTGAAGCTTGCATAGTGTGTTGAGTATTCCATCTGTAATAAAGTTTCCTGCATATTCTCCAATCTGTACCGATGTATCCCGGTGGTACACAGCTGCGGTAATTTGAATGCACATAACTGTTGTAAAAGTTTGATGCTGAAAAGAGAGCACCTGTTATAAGCTTAGCTTCAAGATGGGTGACACTTAAGTTGCATTGGCTAGTGACAGTCCCACCCTCTATGGGCAGGTTGAAAACATGCGGAACTAGCTGGCTGTAGGTAGTCCATAGCTTCTGGGCAAAAATGCCTCAGAAGATGCTTATAGACAATTTTTGCGTCATCAGAGGCTTTTTTCCAGACCCACAATACAGATATCTCTCGTCTCAGGGAGACGTGAGGGAGGGAAGCACGGTTATTTGAAAATACTTGCTATCGGTGAAGTATCCCTTTAACACTCACAGTTTGTCTGACAGTCAGATGATGTAAAATGAGACATTTAGGCTTACCTAACTGGAGAGATGAAAAGCTTTCGACCATGAACCTTCATCTTTTTGCCAACTTGACTTTAAACATTATACACAGTCTGTCACTGTTTCATAATAACTATAGTGTATAGAAGCTGAGATCCAGTGACAAGGTTAACCATAATGAGATTCTCCTTCTGGATTTATTATAGCTGACATGAGTTTCTTCTCTGGGTTTGGTGACCTCCAGTTATAAATCCACTTTAAACCAATTTAAACCTCCGAAAGTACTGCACATGCATTTTCAACAGGACTGTTCTGCCTTTTTCCTCAGACATTCACAAATAATTGGGCACCAAAAAAACTGACACAAAGCATCTAAAGTACACAGAAACCTGTTGCCGGGCTGGTGGTTGTTATGATTATTTTTTGACCTGAAACCTTGATGAATATTTGCCACATCTTTGCGGTTAAACCAAGTACAAAATTATTAGGTTACACTTTACTTGAATGTATTTTCTTAAGAGTGTCATGACACTGTCATGAACGTGTCATAAACATCATAAACAAGTCATAACAACATATCATTCATGACGTAACATTTATTTAGTATGTTCCATTCAGTTTTGTCATGACAAGTTGTGGTAATGGTCATGGTTATGGCTCATGTGTCACTCTTATGTAGATACCTTCAAGTAAAGTGTTACCAAATATTTATTATGCATTGATTGCTGGGATGTAGTAATGAAGTAATTTCTCTGCATCCCTTTTTTAAAAGGGTGTATTGACTTTTATGAAAATGAATGAGAGCCCTGTTTAAGTTACAATGGCCTCCCATCTTGTATGGTGTTATTATTGATTTACGTGGGTTGCAATCGTGCAGCTATTCAAATGACACGTATTTGTTGGGAACAATGAAGGACTAAATGAAGGCAACAGACAATGAAGCAAGTAGTGTTCTATCAGCGTGGTCTGTTGGGAAAAGGCTTGTAATGAAGTCAGGTTGAAATGGAACTATCTACCGGACTATTGAAGTAGATTATAAGACTTTTTCGTTGTCTTATCAAAGGTTCTTCATCAGTTCTAATGGCCAAAAGGGACTCCCAGGCATTTTATAAAGTAAACAACTGATGCGCATTACATATTAATTTTTCAATTATAATTGAAAGTTGCTTGTTAAAACAGCCCTGCCTATACCAATTCAGGTTTTTATGACAGGTATTTGTACCTCCTTGTCCCCTTGTGGAATCACGTTGTTAATCAGCCCTTCTTATAAACACACATCATGTTGTATAAAATGTGCATATGGTCAACAAGTAGTGTCAGCAGGTACAATTTCAAAGATGGATAACTAAAGTGTCTTAACCATGGCTTGATTGTTACATCAAAATAACTAAAGTTTACCTAAATATCAAAAGAGGGTGAAAAGGATAATGTCTGTGCTGCTTTTTTGGGTAAAGTGATTAAAATGTTCTCTTTGCAGTTTTGTTAAACTGACCCTTTAAAGCCTGGTTCAACAACTGTGATGTGTATTTGATGAAAACAAACAGCTATCTAAGTTAATTATTTGAGACAGCTAAATAAAATAAATAGCCCTTGATTGATAAGTATATAATCTGCACGACATTGTCCTATTTCACAGTTTTAGATGATCCCTGTCTCAATTGTTTTACTTTTTTTATTTTGTGTGTAGGAGAAAGAATATCTGCCAGGTACTTTTATGCTTGTACTTTTTATGCACCTTTAAGGTGAGTGGCAGTTGTGTCATCCTGGACATGAATTTGGAATGGAACACTGTGTCTTTTCTTTTAAGCTGTCAGTCAATGCAAGTTATAATTTCTCCTGATGATAAAAATGTCACACTTTTATTGTGTCTTTGGATGCAAAAAAAAAACATTTTGAGTATACGTGCTCTGATTCAGAATGAATGATTGATAGCAGATTTCTAAAATGCAAAGGTCGGGACACTTCTATCACGCCTATACCTCTATTATTCCTTAATTACAGTTTTCCTGTTGTGGAAAAAGAAACATCAATGCATACACAATACTAAAGTATATGCAAAGAATGGCATGGTAACCCCATATCATCCCCAACGAATCTTAAATTGCATTGCGAGTGGCTGTAATCCGTGATTAGCCTTTAGGTAAAAGGCTTGATTTTTCAAGAGCCTTATCAGATGAGGAGAGCTCTTATCTGTGTGACTCTATTGATCGCTCTGTGCTCTAACAGAGGTGTATATGGAATGGCACTCAGGAGCAGGAAGGAGGTGCTTGTATCTACACTTCCCATACCAATGTGTCATCTGTGAAGCACTGATGGTTATCCATTTTCTATCTCATACTTTTGTTATACCCCTTTCTCTTTTTGCTGTGCCTATATGTAGGGTGCCCTACTGACTTAAAAAAATATGTAAAAGAGATTTAGAAAAAGAGAGTATGAAATTCAGCAATATAAGTTTGTGCGTTTGAAAATGCTTTGCAGAATGGCTCAACTTTTGTGACTTATATCGTCACACCTAATAAAGAAAATGTCCATCTCTTTCTGAATTGCAGATGACACATTCATTCTGCGAGTCTTAATCTTATAAGCGTATTACAGAGTATATGCCCGAAGCAATTATGCTTGATGAGAAAAGGATGTCTGTGTTGTGTCTTGTTACATTACAAATCTAATTCTTCACACAAATCGTTTAAATGTGACCTTACTGCAACCTATATATCTCCTTAGTGTTGCTACCCAAGATTTTCTGTCACCCCATGCAATGACACGTCTCCAACTAATGACATCTTCCACTTCACAGACAGGATTTTAGGAAGGATCATTTGTAGCGGTTACAGAATGGGAGGCGGAACCATGTAAAATAAAGCATTTGGAAAAGGATAACCTCCTTGGTGGAGGTAATGAATTTGTTAATGATAACTTTGGTGCTGAAGGCATTTAAATAAAGAAATTCAGACTTATATTAGAAACTCTTGGGACTGATGTTTCTTGCAATCACGCTCTATATTCTGAAAATACAGTACATCCCATAGTACATCGTACATGTACCTATGGGAGAAGGACATTTTTGAGCTGAGGGGCTAACTGATGCTGAAGTAGTGGTTTATGTTTAAGTAAATAACATTTTAAACTTGTTTTATTGCAGATTTCATGTGTGCAAGGTTTATGTACCTCATAACCTTTCATACAGTAAAAACGAGAACTAGGTTGTAATGATGAATGATGATACATTTTTTTAGATATGTAAATAATTATCGTTTTTTCTTTTCTTAAAATAAACCCACTTTACAAGATATAGTAAGTTGGCTAGTAAATCATTTTGTGACACACTTAATTTACTCAATTAATCAACAAGTGACTGCATTACATTAAAGAGGTGCACAGCCTTAATGTTCACAAAGGCTTTTGCACCTTTTCTCATGCCTAAATATTGTCAAGATTCCTGATATTGACTCCTCCTTCCAGATCCCACAATCCAGCAGTGGTTCACTTAACCTCTTCAGGAATTCAGTGTGGATCCGCCCTTGTCACAGTTGTATAATGTAGGCCTGGATTAGGGAGTTAAAATAATGAGGAGAAAAAGCAGGGGGTGGGAAGGAAACTTTTCTGCTCAATTTAGGAGAGACGCTTTTGATGGATAACTTATAGAAGACAATTATAGCATAGACGTTTCTGAATTGTTTTTTAGGATGACTTGAGATTTTGAACGAACGCAGTGGAGCAGATCAAAACAATTATTTCTTCAGTCATGCCACACTTGACTTGACAATGCAGGAAGCCATAATAATTTTTAGTCCTTAGCCACCATAATTAATAATAGTCCCTCTAAAACACACACTTAGGAGCACTCTGCCCCACAGGGGACAGGCATATGTAATTATTCTTCTTAATTAGCGGTCTGAAAGTATATCTGATTAAGTTGTAAGATGGATCTTTGACTAATTCAATTTGGACTGCAGTCTGCAGCAGTTTGAGCACATCAGGCCATTAACTGAACATAACAATTCCTGCAGTACAGCAAAGGATAACACACTCAGGCCATTACCTGTGAGATACAAACTGGGTGATCAGACTGAGGGCCGTGTTGGTCAGATAAATTGCATTTCACAGTTTCTCAGATACAGCATCAGGTATTATCTTTTTTTATGTGTGCCAATATGTTAGCGTTTGATTATTTGATCATTATTTAACTGCTATATCCTTTAATTTAAACTAAACCAAGGGGTTCTTTTGAAATTTGCTAGTTCCGACATTAATCAGGTTTAGCTATAAAGTGATCTGTGATTAGAATGTTAGGGCCTCAATATTAATAATTAAATAAAATGAGGTATAGTAGATTTTTTGTTTCTATATGTTCTTTTTCAAGCAGTTATTTTTAAATATTATTTTAAAGTTGGAGACTGAAAGACAGATATTAAATAACTATTGCCCACTTTCATCTGCTGGCCATTGGATCAATGATACAATTTTGTGTTGAAACTGTCAGTACCATCAGTACCAACATGTCTTCCGAATTAAATGACAGAATATGTTGTTTGTAAGTGACCTTTTAAAATCACGCACACAAAGGCGTTTTCTGATCTGACACACTTATCGGCAAGACATCATTCGTCTGTGTCTCCGAAAGAAAGATACATCTGTTTAAACAGGTATAGGCAAAAACACAACATGGTTGGGTTAAGATTAGGAGCGGGGACCATTGTCATGGTTACAACAATAAAAATGTGGGTTAGGGAACGATCGTGGTCATGGCTTAAATAAGCCGACTTTAACTCATGGTTGGAATTGGGGACTCCCATGTTTAAGACTCATCTATCGAGCCTGACCTCCTTCAGTGGACTTTGTAGCTCTGTAGTCACCTGATTAAAAGCAGCAACAAGTAACATGCCTTGTAATCCGTAACCCATACCCTCCAAAATGTATCATTTTAAGAGGGCTTCCTCTCATTTTCACAAACTTGACATTTACAATTGTAAGACCGCTTCTAGTCATGAGAATTAAACCAAGCTTTGAATTTGGGTCACACTATCAATAATGATGTTGGGTTATGAAGGCAGGGATACACGGACACAGCAAGGACTAGGGGTATCCTCCATGTTGTTTTGGCCATTCTGTCGAATTTTGTCAAGCAAAGAACTCTACTTTGCCTGTCAAGGACCGGTGGTTCCGTAGACAAAGGCTGGCTGCCAAAATAGCGGAGCAAATTGTGCATGCGGCGGTACTCCAGATCATAGGCAGCACCAGGGGGGGGCTTGTGGGTGCTGTAGCTCTTAGGATTCACATAGCACCCCCAAGAAATTGCTGTGGTTTCTGAAACCTTTTTTTGTTAATGTGTAAATACTATAATTTAAATTTTAAAATAAATATGTTAAAGGTGCTCTGCCATATCAAACCGTTTTTACTCCCGCATTTTTTGCAATATGTTAGTTTGTGTTATGTTGCGAATTTGAAAATGAACTGCTACCTCCTCTGTCAGCTCTAGCCAGTGAAAAGAAATAAGCCGAGAAATCAGGATAATTACAAGTCTGAAGTCATGTTGCCTGAGCTCATTATTATTCATGTCTTCGCACAGGTGCTCTGGGTAATGGATGCTGATTGCCTGGCTCCTATTGGCTAGCTGTTAGCCGATCAGAGTCAAGCAGCTTAGTTTGTTGAATATTAATGAGAACTGGCACAAATCGAGCTGAGTCTTCCTGCGGACTTTCTATACTACACTAGAAGGGCTTGAAACAAGGTAACAGAGGCATTTGTTCCACAAAAAATGTTACAGAGTCAATGGTAGAACTTCAGACATTACCCCAAAGTAATTTAATACATGTGGCAGGGCACCTTTAATAAAATAAACCATGTATTGTTTTTTGAATAAAAAAATAAACATAGATTCATGATAACTGAATGGAATGCTGCAGATAACTTGCTTAACTTAACATGTTTAACCTCTGAACTAAACAGATGCCCTGTATTTGACTAATCAGACTCATATACAGAGTCACAATTCTGGCACACATAAATTGCCTGGCCTGAGGTGCAAGCATTATTGGCCCAATTGTTGCATTTTACACATTTTACCCAGGTCTCTTTTGGACAACTGTTTGAAATTGGCTCCACACAGACGAGAAAGAAGCACTCTTCATCACATGATGATGACGCTTGTATAATTTTTCTTCTTTTAAATGAACAGCAATGCAAATGTTGTATTTTAATGCAGGCTGATAACAATAGGGTAAAACCTGCTGAGTGAACAGAAAAAGCTCCAGGATTAATAAATCCTGGCTTGTAGCCTGGTCAGGAGCAGGCTAGCTGTAAAGAATAAATCTCCATAGTAACTTGGTGCCTCTGCTTTTGTGAAACCTAGTCAAGGCTAAACTAAGCCCGGATAACTGGGAAATTCTTAATCCCTTATCTTGGTTTTGTGAAATAGCCCTCAGGGATTTAGAACTGTTACTGGAAGGTATTTAAGCCTACCTAACTGATAGGTCTGACTGACTGAATGTCATTTCCAAAGGGTCTGCATGTGCCCATCCAGACAACAAAGCAACACCGGAGTTTTTAAACTGAAACTCGGGCAGCAGTCTTTTTTTAAATGTCTCTGTTTTAGGGGCCTTGACAAACTGCCAGTTTGCTTGTTTGAAAGCCATGATGTCTCTCTCTCA
>NC_045733.1:13642644-13642761 GCF_008692095.1 Etheostoma spectabile
GGCGGACCAAATTCTCTGGGCAGGCAAAGCAGAGAAAGGGGAGGTAACCTTGCTCCTTCTGACCTCATAGGGAGCAAGATTCCAGATCGGCCCATCTGAGCTTTCATTTTCTCAAAG
>NC_045733.1:13642771-13650127 GCF_008692095.1 Etheostoma spectabile
ATACCCAGGGCTTGGTTTACACCTATCACCATTTCTAGCCACTGGGGGATCATACGCAGGCTGGGTGAACGCATATTAATGTTGAAAAAGCTCATAAAGTGAAATTGTCATGCCATGGGACCTTCAAGGGGCTTAGATTTAATATATCAATCTATCTTGATCGATCCATATGGTTATGATATCCTTCTGTTTCTTATTGTCAAGAGTTGATTTGATGATTGAGACTCTCTGATAATAGTATTATTCTGGCTTCTCTTATCATACTCATCCTCAAGCAACAGCTCACATCATTAGCAGTTCAGATCAGTGAATATTATGCATATTATTTGGATGCTGTTTTTTTGTGCTTTTATTTACCTTTGAGAATTTCTGTGTCCAGTGGAGTGTAGGGGCCTCTATTAACAATGAATACACAAAAATGAAAAGAGACAATGAGGAAAGGCTCTTTCATGAAAGGTGATATCAACAGAGGCAGGGTTCATGAGAGTGCTTGACTGTAATGGAGATAGACTGCCGATAGCTTCAGGGGGGTGCTTTTTTATTGAAGCCATTGTGACACTCCAATATCACTTCTTCTTAGATATGAATTATTGCTCTTTCGAGAGAAACTAGATTAGAAACATTTAAAATCTAGATGACAGCTTCAGCAAACACAAACAGTTGTTTATATCCTGATGTTGTCCAAGAGGAGTCTTTGGCTTTATTTTAATTCTCAAATTGTCGTGCTTCTCCAACCCTAACAAATTGCTGTAACGTGTGGCATTGTCTTTGGGTGTTTTTTTCCGCCGTCATTGTTAATTAATTAGATGGCTGGCAAAGGGCCAGTTATGCTCATTTGCCCTGTGATCTTCCAGACGGACACCATTTACAGCCAAATGCCCTTCTACCCTCTATTAATTTGTGCTGAAATTTAACCATACCTCAGCTGCTCTACACTGTCACAGAGGTTGAAGGTTATGGACTCAATGATAGGTTAAGCTTTTCTGTCTTTCAGTGAAGCATTTCCAGAAAGGAGAGGCAGGAAAGAGGCTGTCAAGTGGATGTTGGAATGTGGAAAGCATCACAAGGTCAAGTGGTGTTGCCTGCCTTGTCATTGTCAAAATTGACAGTTTCAAGCTTTCATGTTTGTTTTTATTGATTGTATCTCTGCTCAGTAAGCTGAGTAATTAAATTTATAATTTAATATTTAGCATGTGTGTTGACCAATTATAGATACAAGTATTAATCAGGCAGTGAGTGACAAACAGCATAATAACTGAGACAATAAATGGGGACAACTACTAGGCAGCCTACATTTCAACAGCTATTGTGTAGGGGAAATACTTGGGGACAAAACAAGAATAGGCAGGGAATTTGATTTAAAAATGTAGCCGGAGTCTCCAGATTGTTTATATATCTGAATAAAACCACATTCTGTTGACACAGATATAAACTACAGAGGCTGTACTGTGGTCAGTTTTGCAGATGAAGAAAAACATCTAAATGATCTTATCTCCATCTGGAGTTACCATGAATTTTAGCATGTTGGGTTCAAAGGCCGGAAAGATTTTGTGCTGAAGTCATTTGTCAAGAAATTGGACTGTCTGTATGTTTTTTTTTGCCAATTAGTTTTTGCCAAATTTGCCATGCCAATAATCTTCACTCCTCTTCTCAGGGGTACAAGGCAGACAATTTTGTTTGTCCATGAATATTTCAGACTATACATTGCTCTGTAAAGAGTGGAATAGAGCAAGTGTTAAGAACACTGAGTTTCAGTGAAGTAAATAGCCGTAGGGATTATGTTAATAGTAAGACAATCTATTAATTTAGCTGCTACTCTGTATGAGTGCTCATATTTTGTGATAAATCAGTTTCATGTTGAAATTAATTCTACATTTTCAAACTTGTCTAAATCTATTGTTACCTTTTTATGTAACCACTTTATACTTCAGTCTACCCTGTTATATAATCATCACAAAATATGTGATATTCTTTACATCCTTCTGACCAAATTTATAGTAATGGTTCAGGAGGATTGCTTTCCATTTCCATAAAAATAAAGAACGAGCGCTGAGATTTTAATATTCTAGCCTTCAAGGTTTAATGTTTATAATGCTCACTTAGCGTGACCTTGGCTTTTCCTTGCCTTTTCATGACCGGCCTGGACAGAGGAAATGCAAAGAACAAAGCAGAAGAAATGTAGTGACTACAGAGTCACACGCTTTATCTTTCACTCATCTGTCACTGACTGTTTCTCCTCCACCTCGCTGGCAAGGCAAAACACAGCCTGTGGTTCTCCATTCCCTCGATAGGGGCCCTTGCTGACCCCCCAGCAGTAATTTTAGAATTTATGTAGGCTGCGCCAGAGAGCCAGACCCAGCTAATTCAAGGTCATCGTTTTTATTATTTTATTTTGAAGAACAGAAGCCAACCTGTTCTCGGGCACTGTGCCAGGTTAGAGACAGCTACACCATTGAGTTATATTTCTGTAATTGTTTTGCCAGTTACTGTAGGAGTCTTTTATCAATATGTCCATTTCGGTGTTGTCAGGTTTATTGTAATATTTGAATGTTAATTTCACAAGATGCACTTGTTTTCTGACTGAATTAATGATGCCAATAGTCCCCTTTTGTGAAAATGTAATCCTGCAATGAGCAGAAAATGGGAAGACTAAAGCTCCTTGTGGCAAAGGTTGTCTCAGAGAGAGAGAAAGAGATGAGACAGACATGCATGACACATAACAAATGCAGCATTTGGACATCACTTGCTCCCCATGCTGATGAGCGAAATACTGGTCACTGTTATTAAGTAAAAGGAGGTCTGACTGCCAGCATGGGCTTACAACAGTAGTGCCAGTCATATTCTTGTACATGCGGCCATGTTCGACATTTACAGTAAATGTTGAAGAGACGTCAGATGCCTCTTACTGTCATGCTATGTCAGAAAAGTGACTGTGAAATGGGTTTGGACAGCTTTGGTGTCACTAACCATTCCAAGAGACATCATCCTTCTACAGACAGTGCGGTCAGCGGTGTCCTTTGTAAGGACTGACATCCACATAGAACCACATCAGTGGTTAAGAGCGACAGGTCACTTTTTTTACACTAACACTTGCCACTGGCCACTGTGAAGGTCCTGGTCTTGAGCCAGTGGAGCAAACCAACAAGCACTTTACAAATGGTTAGGTAGACTGCAATGAAAGCATCACAACCCATACTAGACCAATTAAAACTAAAAAAACATATTTCTTTAGCCGTTAAATCCATTTTTAATATCAAACAGCTTACTTTAGATGTAACATTTAGGAAAGATAAATCCTGTTTGACAGCTAATGGTGTTTATATATGCAAACTGTAGCAGAACATTTTTATCAAGTTATTCTCTTGTGACTGTACAGCAGAGAGTTTTCATTTATTCAAAATAAACATGTTGTTTCTGAATGACTGATGCTGGCTTATAGCCCTTGCAACGCAGAGCACCGTTAAACTTCACTCACAACTTTTCGAGATCGATTTCCTCCTCCTCACCTCCACACGATCACATCATTAGATTTGCCTGGTTAGGTGACACCTACACGTCTGATGGGTGATGGATGTTTTATATATAGAGACCAAATGAAAGCCTCCTTCCCCCCACGTCCCTGTCACACACACACACACACACACACACACACACACACACACACACACACACACACACACACACATACATACAGATGTGTATCATCTTCTATCAGAGAGGCAAGATAACCTCAGAGCCAATGCCAAACTTTGACAAATGGCTTGTCTCCAAGCACCTGCGAGAAGATAGAACTGACAGACTCCTTCACCTTTCCTCTTCCTTCAAGCCTTGGGCTGTGCCAAGCAGGCATAAGTGATATACTGTAGGACATGGCCAGGTGTAAGTCATGCTCCTTCCGTTTCCTCCAGATTGTGAGGGTCTCCATCTATCACTGTCAGTCGCCTCTCTCTCTTTGCCTCTGTCCGTCTCACCCGCTGTCCTATAAGCCTTGTGTTTTTACTCATTCACCCAAAGGTCACTCTTCCATTCTTCCATCTCTGATGTTTCCTACCTCCACCACTGGAGCAGTCTGCAGATATCTATAGCACTGGGCAGATGGCTGGTAATCTGGCTTGGGGTCATTATGAATCGTAGCCAGGGTCCCGACCGATGGCTACTATTCCCTTTTGTCAGTCCATCTCCATAAATGTGGCCTAAAATGAGCCATTCATCTACATTTCCAGACGTTTGGCTTTTCTTGGCAAATTTAGCTCAGCTATTTTGCCTGGAGAAACCAAATCCATATGCTTTATTTAAGCAGACACAGATGGATATGCGCTTGAGTTGTGGATATACTGCTTGCTCACACTCACACACACACACATACACACACACACACACACACACACCAGTGATTACCCCACCAGTCCCATTTTGTAAGCTAGTTTATCATAAGGTCCTAACCGAGCAGTTTAGTGCAGCACGGAAACACTGCACATTAAACATTTTACATTTCACCTGGAAAAACTTTTACGTAGTTTCGGCCTTTTTTATTATTATTCTTGATTTATGAAGTACCACTCAGTTTAAAATCACATCCAAAGTCATTTGTATAATTTAGTCTAATAAAAACAAAAGGAAAGTCAGCTTGAATCTTATAATTACAAGCTCATCATTTGCCATGTGTTTTCACCCTTGGTGGCTTTCTCCCCTCTTTGTCCTCTGTTTTTCATATTCTCAGCACCATAAATGCATCGTTCACGCTGTTGCATCCTGTTTTCCCTCTTTCCATCATTATCCTGCTTTGTAGTGAGTCCATTCTCTAAGCCCCAGTCTCTGTTTAATGTAGTCACCTGACAGCCTCCCATATTCTCTGCCCTCCTTCCGCTTATTGTTCATCACTGTGTGACACTACTGACCTTCATCGGACGTTGCTTCCATTAAGTTGACAAATCCTGTGCGTCAAAGCAGCTTTGTTGACATGAAGGTGTAAAATCACCACTGAATGGAATTCTCATTATGAAAATGCCAGAGGAAGTGATGGTTTCTGTCAGGGGTTGGCAATTAGGTTCTGTCAAGGGCCACTGTTTCCCACACTATTTTGAGTTGAGCGTCCTACACAATTTTACATGTGAAAGACTATGTTTGAAATAGGTTTATTTGTGTCTGCTTTTGCCAACATCTATATGTTGTTGGTCAAAGCTTTCTCCTACAAATGATGTTCACATGAAACAAATTTGCATTAGATTACTCATTATTTGCAAAGAATTTTTCTGTTGAAAATAAAAATGTCCCCACAACTGTAAATGCAATAGCGATTTATGTCCACCTGTAGCATTTTGTTCCGGTGCAGGAAGTTATATGACATTGTTGTTTTAAATTGCCTTTAACATGTCCATAAAAGGAACAAATAATCATAAAAAACAAATAATAAAAGCATTGACAGTTGATGTTTTGCAGATGTATACTTTACAAATATATGTTGCATATACAAGATTAACATTTTTTAGATACTTTCATCATGTTTCATCATATATTTAATAAGAAACACGATCTAGCTGGGATTACTTTCCCTCTGAAATGTATTCATGTGGTTGTGTCTGAATGCATTTCATAAGAAACAGAATGAGCACTTTTCCTCTCTTGCTTTACCACTTTAAAACTTCCATAACGACTTGCTACTTGTCCTGGTGTGTGTGTGTGTGTGTGTGTGTCTACAGAGAGGTGCATTAGTTTGATTTTTGGAGGCAGCAATAGCTATGCCATTACCAATGTAGATGAGAGCATCTATGACTGCCCAAGGAAATGGTATAGCCCTATGAACAGATGACCCAGTGATAAGACACTTTAATTTGTATTTGTGTGTGTGTGTGTGTGTGTGTGAGAGAGAGAGAGAGAGAGAGAGAGAGAGAGAGAGAGAGAGAGAGAGAGAGAGAGAGAGAGAGAGAGAGAGAGAGAGAGAGAGAGAGAGAGAGAGTGCGTGCGTGCGTGCGTGCGGCGTTTTGTGACTCACGGTTTGCTACTGTTGCAAAATAACACCTTAATTCCTGCCTCCGAGTCATTTTTTTATTCTATCAGTTTTCTTTAGATACATAATAATTAATACATACAAGTAATTGAGATACTTTTGACAGCTATATCTAATATCTAATGTGCTGAAGATATTGGGGCAGTGTTTAAGTAAATACAGATTTATCTCTATACGTATCACCCTGTGACCCAACAATGCTGCGGGTCTGGGTGTGTGGCAGAGAGAGTGTGAAAGAGTGAGTGAAACTGATTTTTACAGGATTCTTTCACAAAGTCTCCAGGGCACTGTGATTTTAAGGTTCATATGTCCCAAGTGTCTCAAAATACGTGCTTTTTTTAAGTTACTCAAGAAACCTTTCTCATGATCAGTCCACAAACTGCAAAGGGCAAGGTTGTGACTCCTGTATCCCATTGCCTACCCTTCCCCCAAGCATGGGCTTGATCTTAACGCAGAAAGACAGTGCAAACAGCTTCCTGAGATATATGCAAGTAAGTCTGTCCTTCTCTGCTGTTAAGCACGGAACTTTGTGAAGTGTGAATTCAGACCATAGCCTCTATAAAGCATTCCAAATCTACTCTTGGTTTCTTGAAGGACAAGGCACATTTGCTCTTTGACAATACATATGCTTCTCAAAACAGCAGTCAGTGGAACAACAGTGGAGTATGCCCTTTCCATGACAGAACCCTCATCCATCATAGGGACAACCATCCCAAGTTTATTTCCACTCCACTTCTTAGATTTACGTGAGAAGATTGCACCTTGAAGTGAGTGTATACCCTCGTATAAATAAAAACTACATTGAATTCATACTCTTCAAATTTACAGCCTCAAGCTATCAACTAGTGATCCATTTCATTCAAACCGTACAGCTTTATTGACAGATTTGGTCATAACAGTGACTAAACATTTTGTTTTGACAGCTACAGTACCTGGCCTAACTGGTTGTCCGTGGAGTGTAATGCCTGCACTTGAAATGAACATATTTAACTTAATCCTTCAATGATAATATTCATAAAGAGCATGCTGCTTTGAACTCTAACAATTAGGTTATAGTCAAGTTATTGATCAGGACAAAACAGCTACACATCACATCAATGTTTTTGACAAACCACAACTCCTAGTGAAGATTCAGTGTATTTTGTAGCTTTAATCAATAAAAGAAATAATAACTGGCTTGTTTCATTAAAACAAAACCTTCATTAAGAGTTAAAAATAATTTTGTTTCATTCTTCAGTCTGACAAGGAACTGGCTAGTGTAGCGTACACAATTCAGGGTGCATATATCTACATATATATATATATCTATATATATATATATATATAGATATATATATATATATATATAT
>NC_045733.1:13650148-13650542 GCF_008692095.1 Etheostoma spectabile
GAGAGAGAGATAGAGAGAGAGATATATGCCCCCTCTGTACTGCCCATGATAGCAGTATATTACAGAATGATGCTATTTTCCAATGATCTTCAGGCGGAATCTGTGAAATTGCATGGCTTCCATAGGTGCATCCACGCACACCATTATCATCACCATCACACCTGATTTGTGTATGCTTTATAGCCTTGCAGCGACTGTGTTTACCTATTCAGAGTGTGTGTTACTGATAGATGACAGCAGCCAGGAGTTTGTTCATGGCATAATGCAGAGCCAGGTATCAGCAAATACAAGGGACCTGTCATTATCTAAAACACCACATTTCCCCTGAGATAGTCTGAAAGATACAGCACACTTGCAGACTCTCTCTCTTTCTCTCTCTCTCTCTCTCTCTCTC